>NC_087219.1:46751482-46863686 GCF_015104395.2 Macrobrachium nipponense
GAGTAGTTTTCTTTTTCTTTGTTCTGATCCCTCGTTCTCCATTCAAGGACAAATTTTTCAGTGTTAACTACATTTCCTGGGAGTGAACGATGTGAAATCAGAATAGTGGCAACCTAATAACAGGACTTCGTAGCAGCGATCGTTAAGCTGATATCACAAAAGAAACGAATCTGAATTCCTTAATATTCTTGTGGGCAAGCTAAAGCAAGGTTTCCAAATTCTCCACAACAGGAATAAGGTAAATTTTATTTTATTTTCTAGTTATTTGTGTAGAACTACCTATTCTAGTTAGGGATATATAAAATCTGACTGCCTTTATAGCGATAGGAAATAGAACACGTGTAAGCCGATAGACTACATTCTAATGTTATGCCCCATTGCATAAAGAATTGGGGTTAGAGAGTAAGATTCAAAATAAAAATAAGTGCCATATTTCGTGAATTGCAAGTTAATCGTGAATCCCGCGTTGTAAAGATATTTTGTGTTTTATGTGAATCAACGCATGCGATCTCTCTCTCTCTCTCTCTCTCTCTCTCTCTCTGGTGCTTGCGGGCACCGCAGGTCTAAACAGGATAGGATTTAAATCCCCCCCTGGCCACGTGGCTCAAACCTATCCATTGCTGTTCATTAACAAAGGAATAAATGAGTCAATAAATAAGAAAAGAAAAAACATAAGTGTTAGAGTAAAAAAAATTCTTAACGTTAGAATAAACAAAATCAAAGGTAAACGTTTTCTTTCTTTATTTTCTGTACAGAATAATATAAGGGCAAATACTTTTGCATTTCGAACAAGGGCATATGTTACCCTTAGCGTAGTTTCCAACACGACCTTGAAAACATTTGTGATTCATTCATTTGTCTAGACGACCCGTGTACAGCCTGATTCTCTGGGGTTTTAAATTTGCAGACTTGATGGTCTTAGGTTCGTGAGACCTAGGGTAAAGAAAGGGGTTGTGAGGAGGCAGTATATTTATAAAGGGTGGTTGATCTTTATCCTTGTTTCTCCTCTTACCTTTTAATGTGTACAAGCTAGCGTTAAGAGTTCTGAGAAAAGCTAGGTTCAAGGGTAAGATAGACTAAGGATTTGCGCTGGTAGAAAAGGAAAAAATATATATTATCCACTTCTTGTCTCCATCCTCAAGATGATATACATAAAAAACAAAACAAAAGGGAGATTCCCATTTACATTTTTTTATTATCAACTGTATTTGCCACGTATTTCACATTGAAGTTCCGTGAATTCATAACCAGATTTTTCCTTTTATTTACAAAGCCGTATTTGCATGTGGTTCAGCATTTACGACATTCATTTGCTACGTTTTCACATGGAGTTTCCATGAAGTTCGTGATCAGATTCTTTAGTTTTATTTTACAAGCTTTATTGCCAAATCCATTACCAGCGTCGAGTTCTCCACCGAACTGTAGATTACGGAGATTCTACGGCGTGAGGTTTCCGCCGCACTACACACCAGTAGTAACTGTATTTGCAGGGATTTATGGTCATCTTGCCAAGTCTGCGTTGAGCATTTCTGCATACCTCTGGCGACATTTGCAGTTTTGCAACTACCTTCCATCTTACTATTCTCAGGCTAGTCTACTAGCGTTTTACGGCTGAGGAGATGGCCAGTAACACAGCACTGGAGGAGGCTAAGGCCTTCACAGAAGCCGGAAAAGCCATGGGGCTGGAGGGCGCAAAGCTGATCAATTGGGTGAATGATAAGCTCAAGGAACCAGCCCAAGACAGAGCAGCCGAACAGGAGAAGGAGAGGGATGCACAAGAAAGAGGAGAAGCAGCTGAAAGAGAATTCCAAGCAGCCAAAAGGAAGAAAGAAAGAGCACATGAATTGGCTATGGCAGTCCAGAGTGCCACTCTGGCACCCCCGAGTCCCACGCCCCCTGCGCCCTCTCACCTCCTCAGCATGGGCGGCTTCATTAGGGCTTGGGACGATAATGAACCCGACACCTGGCTCCATCATGTCGAGCAGGTGTTCAGGAACTTCAATCCAACCCCTAAGGAAGTGGCCTCCTCCTTGGCAAACACCTCACTGGCAAAGGGCGGACTGTATTCGATGCCCTTCCCGTGAATGAGCGACAAGATCTCGCCCTCGTCCGAGAGGCAATTCTTGGGGCTTATGAATTGACCCCAGACCGGTGGAGGCAGAAATGGAGGACTATGCCCAAGGAAGCTAACCAAACATGGACAGAGTGGGCAGCCAAGAAGACACCGGCACTCCGCAGGTGGACGAAGGCCTCCAAAGCAACGTCTGTTGAGGAGGTTTCTAGAACTCTTTCAATTAGAAGACTTCCTGTCCTACGCTCCCCCTGATCTTACCACCCACTTGGTGGACAAGGCCCCTAAGACTATTTTGGAGTGCTGTAAATAGGCAGACACCTATGACACCCACCACCCGCTGCAGAATTCTGTAAAGAAGAAAATATGCCCTGCTCTCCCCCTCACTCCTGCTGCCATTTCTCAGCCTACCCAGCGCCCCAATAACCTTCCTCGGAAACCTGAGTGGGGGCATTGCAATAAACCCGGTCACACCACGGAGCAGTGCCTCTCAAAGGTGGATCCCCCTCAGCAAGCTGCCGTCACTCCTCCGAATTGACTACCCAATCATTATATTAATAAGAGCAACAGCCCTTGGAGCAGAAACAACAGGCCCAGGCCTGATTTTAGCAAGAGTTTCTGTGGCACAAGCAGTGCATGGGCACACTGCTGCCTGGGCTGGATGTCCCAAGAAAGCTCCTATTTCTTCCATTGCTATGGCCGTGACAAATTCATCAACTCTAGGCCCCCCTGCTCAGGGCCCCATGTTTGTCGCACCTCCCAGAGGTCGCTATCCTACCCACCAGGTCCGAGCTTTTGATGGCATTGGTGCGCAAGTATCCATCATCTGAGAGGATAGAATTCCTTACAGAGCTCAGGTTGATAGGCACCAGTTCATCACGATAGAGAGAGACAACCATGTCAAGATGTTCCTACCTACTGTCCGGTTGAGAGTCACATGACCTCACCGTTCTAAGATATGTACCATGGCAGTAGCAACCTATATACCAGGAGGTTATGATGTCCTGCTAGGACAAGATTTTAAGTCTCCTCCTACCTTATTACTGTATCAGGGCTCCTGCCCTCACATAGCTCCAAACCCATTCCACGGGCCTCCAAGAACTACCTCTGCACAGCCAGTGCCACTTGAAGGTGCCAGGCAGTGCCAGGCTCCATCTCTCATGGATGTTCAACCACGTTCGAGTCCTTCCACTAAGCCAGGAACGGCCTCAGTGCCAGTGACCAGGCCAGACTCAAGTCTTCCTCCTGGAGCTCTAAGTCCCAGTCGCTCTCCCTCCACTGGCTTGGCCCCACTACCCATGCCAGTAGGCAAGGAAGAGCCAATTCCAATAGGAATTCTCAAGGACACCCATGACCATAGTGGACACTCCACCAATGGTGCAGCCTCGCAGACCGCCGCCCCAGAGTCGGCCCTCCCCATGGTTAAGCCCATCCCGAATACCATTACCTCATCCAATTCCCCTCCGTCAGCAGCTGACCGGTCCTGGAGTAATGACACTGCCGAATCCCATTCAGCCGAGGAACTCGGGCAACAGAGCCACGCAGCATTAGGCACAGGGATGAGTACCAAGGCCCCACTTGTCACAGCAGCTGGAGCCGATGCCCCTGTGGAATCTTCAAAGGGCTTGGATCATTCAAGGCCCCCCATGGCATCGTCAAACGACCTCGGAGAGGTCGAAGGAAAAAGGGAAAAGGGCGTCGTGGATTTCCGAAACCTTACGAAAGCCAATAGCCTCTCTGCACTAGTGCCTGGCACAGTGACACCCCCTTATAGAGAATTCTGATCCTCTCCATCCAGAGCAGAGTGGCAGATTCTGTTACTTCTACTTCCTTCTTACCCTTTGGTAACTACTTCCTTCTGACCCTTTGGTAACTTTCTTTTTTTTTGTACTGTCTGTATCTTCTCTTCATTGGTTTCCTTTCCTCTTATTTACTGCCTTGAGGCATTTATTGTATATTGTACGCTCTGCTTAGGCAGAGCCAAACCTACCAGCCATTCTGGCCTTGTATAAATTAGTACTTCTTTATGAACTACTGTCGTAAAAGTGCCACAAATGGCACCGTGCCCAATTCTAGGCACTTAGAATTCCATTTAACTTGGGAAACTTTTAGCTACGCAGAGCCAAACCTGCCAGCCATTCTGGCCTTGTATAAATTAGTACTTCTTTATGAACTACTGTCGTAAAAGTGCCACAAATGGCACCGTGCCCTATTCTAGGCACTTAGAATTCCATTTAACTTGGGAAACTTTTAGCCAGCAAACATTGCTATAGCTTTAAGAGATAATTTCAAAGCCTGGCTCGTTATACATTGGTTGATTAGCTTTTTGATTTAGTGTTATTCCCTAGTCTTTATATTTTGTGAGATTGCCATTGTCTTTGGTGAAATTTACATTTTTTGTGTGTTATCTTATTTAATCTCTATTTAATTACTTCATTATTTTTCCCCTTGTTAGTTGCACTAATGTTTGCTAGGATGTAATTAATACTGTTGGGCGTCGTCTTGTTGCAAGACAGTTACTTAACGAAACCGTAGGCCCAATAACACACCTGAACGCATCACATCGCCCCATCAGGGTAAACTGATAGTTTGTGTTGCCTTGAGCAATTAAGACAGTAGTATTATATATGATGTAATTTACCCTGTAGGGTAAGTTTTATAATCATTATTAGATATTTACTGCTATTCTCAGTGTGATGTTATATTTTAAGAGTATTCTTTACTGGAATATAGCAAGTTAATCTTTAGTCACATCACACTTTATATTGCTTAATCTTCTGCCTGTCGGCAGAATTTGAATATTGCTTATATTATAAGTCCACTCAAGGGAGAATGGAAGGCTCAGTAATCTATATTGCAATTGGTCCTTGTTTATGACTTGTATTGTCCATTCTAACCCATCTAAGGTTGAAATGTCCTCTAGAATGGGGAGGTGTTCAAGATTTTAAGCCAGAACCAAGGAAAATAAAGTCTTTTACCAAGTTTCATGCATCTTTGTCTATATGTAAGTTGCCCCTTTCAACTGGAAGCATCCATTCTCTCAATTCTCTCAAAAAAGCTATCTCTTCTCCCATTGGTTGTTGGAATTACCCCCTACAGGGACGAGGATTTAAAAGGATCAGAGGCCAGCGGCTCGCTCTCAGAACGACTTTGGAGCTCAGAAGAACACCAGATTAGAGCGGCAGCCCGAACCATTGAGATGCAACGAACGAGATACCAATTGTAACCCCTACTGGTATTTAGGACTATATACTTGTAAACTGTGAAACTGACCATCTGCCAAAAATATACGGGTGGCTTACTTAACCCTTAAACGCCGACTGGACGTATTTTACGTCGACATTTTTTGTCTCTCGGGTGCCGACTGGACGTATTTTACGTCGACATACAAAAGTTTTTTTTAAAATTCGCGGAAAAATACTTTTAGGCCTACCAGCCAAAAACTCTTGAATCACGCGCCTTGGGGGATGCTGGGAGTTCACGGATCAAGGTGTTGTTTTGTTTACAATCGTTACGCAGGCGCGCAAGCGCGAATTTCTTTCTTACCGCACTAAAAAGTATCTGTGACACATCTCGGAAATTATTTCGTCACTTTGACATAATTTTTTTACCATTTTAAATTAGCCGTTACATGGAGTATTATATATGAAAATATGCATATTTTTATGTAAAATACAACAAAAAAATACTCATGATTGTAGCTTTTATTAGTTTTGAGATATTTTCATATAAATAACGATAAGTGCCAAAATTTCAACCTTTGGTCAACTTTGACTCTATCGAAATGGTCGAAAAACGCAATTGTAAGCTAAAACTCTTATATTTTAGTACTATTCAATCATTTACCTTAATTTTGCAACTAATTGGAAGTCTCTAGCACAATATTTCGATTTATGGTGAATTTATGAAAAAACTTTTTCCTTACGTCCGCGCGGTAACTCTTCCGAAAAAAATCATACATGCGATTGTGGTAATGTTTGCACCATTTTAAATTAGCCGTTACATAAAGTTTTATATATGAAAATGTGCGCAATTTCATGCACAATACAACTAAAAACAACCCATGGTTGTAGCTTTTATCAATTTTGAAATATTTTCATATAAAAAATGATAAGTGACAAATTTTCAACCTTCGGTCAACTTTGACTCTACCGAAATGGTCGAAAAACGCAATTGTAAGCTAAAACGCTTATATTCTAGTAATATTCAAGTATTTACCTTCATTTTGCAACAAATTGGAAGTCTCTAGCACAATATTTCGATTTATGGTGAATTTATGAAAAAAATAACATTTTCTTTACGTCCGCGTGGTAACTCTTCCGAAAAAATCATACGTGCGATTGTGGTAATGTTTGCACCATTTTAAATTAGCCGTTACATAAAGTTTTATATATGAAAATGTGCGCAATTTCATGTGTAATACAACAAAAAATAGTTGAAGGTTGTAGCTTTTCTCATTTTTGAAATATTTGCATATAAATCACGATAAATAGAAAAAAAACCACGTTCGGTCAAATTTGACTCTACCGAAATGGTCGAAAAACGCAATTGTAAGATAAAATTCTTACAGTCTAGTAATATTCAGTCATTTATCTTCATCGTGAAACAAATTCGAAGTCTCTAGCACAATATTTAAATTTATGGTGAATTTTTAGAAAAAAAACTTTCCTTCCCTCCGCGCGCAGATTCTCCGCCACAAATCTCCGAAATGCGTAAGTCCCATTCTCGGAATATTTGCTCCGTTTCATATTAGGCATTTCATAGAGTTTTATATATGAAAATGTGCGCAATTTCATGTAGAATAAAACGAAAAATATTTGAAAGTTGTAGCTTTTTTTATTTCCGAAATAATTGCATATAAAAAAAATATATAAAAAAAATTCGACATTCGGTCAACTTTAACTCGTCAGATATGGTCGAAAACTGCATTTGTAAGCTAATATTCTTACAGTATAGTAATATTAAATCATTTGTCTTCATTTTGAAAGAAATTGGAAGTCTCTAGGACAATATTTAGATTTATGGTGAATTTTTGAAAAAAATATTTGTTTACGTCCGCGAGTTACGAATTCATGCATTATTTTGTGACAATATTTTCTCTGTGTTGCTTTTATCGTTTTACAATGTGTTATATACCAAAATGATCGCAATTTAGTGTACATTACAACGAAAAAAAAGTAACTTGTTACCTTTAACCGTTTTGCGCACAGCGCGATTTGAATACAATTATATATGAAATTTCGTTTTTGCGCTATCATATATCGCGTTATTTATATATGATAATGATAATTTTTTTTCATTTCTGATGGTTGCATACTAAACTTCAGGCAATGACAAAAAAAGGAGCCAAAAATTAACTCTTAATCTTGAAAACTAAGCGCGCTGTGATTTTTTGAAAAAAATATTTTTTCCGCTTCCGCGCTCACTCTGAAACGTCTCCGGCACACGGGAGACATTTTTTTTTTTACCGCTTCGGCGTTTAAGGGTTAACAAGCACCACTAATTGCTTGATAGATTTTGGGTCTAGATCCAATATATGAGATACCAGATGAAACTAATATACATCTGCACACACTACTGATTATAGAATGACCAGTGACAGACATTTTGGAGGGTGGGTTCCCCCTGATAGACGCACTGAAAGGGGGGGGGGGGGTTAATTGGATCTAGATCCAACTTAGAAGATAAAAAGTAAAATTTACACTAAAGTAGCACTGCACATCTTAAAATACTGTGGTGGTAATGACAGACATTTTAGTGAGTGGTTACCCCCTGACAGACGCCCCACAACGAGTGGGGAGAGGGGAGGCAGGATCTGCATCTACCATTGGAGCTACTAAGTAAAATTTACACTGCAATAGCACTGTATATCGTAGAGTACTGTGGTGGTAATGACAGACATTTTAGTGGGTGGTTTCCCCCTGACAGACACCCCACAACGAGTGGCGAGGGGGGAGACAGGATCTGCATCCAACATTGGAGATACCAACATTTTAGTGGGTTGTTACCCTCTGACAGACATAGCCAACGGTTGGAGGGGAGAGATGGGACACCTGGAAATGAATCAACATCTACCATAAGCGATACTAACATTAAAAATATTCATCAAGAAAATGGCCATTTTCTGCAATTCGTGAGCCTGATACAAGTTAAAAGGCAAAAACATTCCATGTGATTTATTATACACATAGGATTTACCAGATTCAGTGACTTCGAACATATCTCTGATGTATTTCTCCACCAGGTAAGAAAACTCACTATTAACAAAATATGCTTTACATCCAAGTACTAACTATAGCCCCATTACCACAATTACTCATATTTGATTGTCAAAAACAAAAATCACTCATTATATTATTTGTACGTTATGTACATACTTAAAAGTACAGTTCCACTGCATTGTCAGGGGTTTGCTTTGGAAGTATCCTGCATCCGTAAAATTTATTGAAATTACTTTTGATAAAGAAAGGGAAAAAACAAACTTGTATGCTATGTACGTACTTACAAGTATAGTTGTATTGTCAGAGATTTGACATTGGAAGAATCATACATCGGTAACATTTAATGAAATTCCTTTTCAAATAGAGGAAAAAACTAACATATGTACTTTGAGCATGGTATCAAGACAAGTGTTCCTATACACGTTTACTGCAGATTTAACAAACATGAAGGCATTATAGTGTCTTATGCCTTACCTACTGATTTAACTAATAGCACAAATACGTTTCCATAACACTCACTGACCAGTTTTATTTGAAAATAAATACAACTCACTCATGATAATAATCTGTCCACATTTACATGTAAGTGTATAATCTCATTCTTTAATCATAGTAAGAAAAATTATAAAACACAAAATGCCATAATGAATGTCTACATTTCAAGTTCTTTGTCTCACTTTAATATAAAACAGATTGAATAAAAAAGTATATAATTGATCATAACAGTATATGTACCAAATAAATGGCTGCATTTCAAGATTGTCTGTCTCACTTCCATATAAAAATGGGAATAAACAGTATTTATTCTTAACAGTATATATCAACTTAATGGTACTTTTCCAATATATTGCGGATTAACATATAGGAAAATATGAAATTTGTAACACTTAATAAAGATCCCTTTTAGAAAGTCTAAACAAATGTACAATACAAATAAATATGTGCACAGTATCATGAAAGGTATACAACACTTATGTCCATATACATTTACCACATAAAATAGTCATATACATTTACCTCAGATTAACATATAACAAACAAATTTCATTACCAGTTGTTACTGGCCACTGCTTTGTAAAACTTAAATAAATAAATAAATAAATACAAATTACGCTTTAATGCCAATAATGTCCATGATGCATTTATGCTTATATGATCATGGCATCATGATGATAAAAATCTGCAAAAACATATTACCTTGACAAATATCTGTATTTAATATGTGTCTTCATCACTTGCACTTTCATCATCTGTCCATTGATCATCACTTTCATCATGATCAATGTCAGTGCAGGTATCAGTTTCTGCCACATTAGTAGTGTTCTGGATGAGGGCCATTGGCACGGAGCTTCCCTCAAACCATTCCGGAATAAAAGCATTACCATCTTTATTCCATCCAAACTCAGTTGGGTCTAATCCGTCACTGGGATTTTGCTTATCGGCACTGTGCCAAGGAATGCTTAGATACTGAGCACATTGATTTTTCTTTTTGAGAGTTGTGGTACAAGGTGGCAGGAGTGTACAGTTGATACGCTTCACATTCGCTAGAGGATTTCTTGTGTTAACAGATCCAATCATTTTACTGAACATGACATACCTGGCTTCAGTAAGGTCACTAAGGTGTGGATGCCCATATAGAGCACATACAAAGGAAGACAAAGACTCTATGTCTGGACCGAGTGGATGAGAGGTCTTGGAAAACTTTTATAAATTTTCCTGTTTCATCGTTTGTTATGATGTTAAATGGTCTTTTATTTCCTTTTCTGTAAAATGCTGCTGCGACATCTGAGCCAGTGAAGGCGTGGAATGCTGGTAATGCGGCTGATATTCCAGCTCTTTTTAATTCCAGAACATGAAACAGCTCGTTGATGTTGATATATCTGCGATTGTTTCCATATCCACAGTCCAGCATGATACTTCTTTTTCCTTGCTCTTCTTCACTCATCTTGCCCAGTAAACCTAACAGAATGACTAAAATGCCAGTATCTGAAGATCTAACTATTATATTCCCATGCACTTTGGATACATAAAGAGCAACCAAAGTATCTGCCTCCTTGTGATGACCCTGGAGATTTTCTAGTTGGTCAGTGATCATATACTCTTGTTCACTGTTAAAGGAATACTTCAAGCAGTACCCACCATGCGACACTACTAAAATCTTACTTCCAATGATTGGACCATAGTGATTCTTACACCATCCCATGAGAAAGAATTTTGCTAGTTCATCTTTGAAATTTCCATTCGTCAACAGCTGGGAGCCTCTTTGTCGTGGAATTTGTTCTGGTCCGGTGATTGTATATCTTGTATTATTATCTGCACCTCTTAATTTCCTTTCATTATCTTTAAGTGAAGGCCTGATGTACTTATCAAAGAGAACATGAATTTAGCTTCCTGGAAAAGAGCAGATTGTTATCAAAAGTTCCCTTGCTATTGCTCCATAAGATCCATTTGTCTGCTGCAAGACTGAGTGGATTAATAAGCCTCCATCGATTATGGTTGCTGCCACATTACGGTGACTCTAAGTTAATAATGAGCTGTCTAGATTCATTTCCAGTAATCGTAGTAGGGCTGACTTTTCGGTTTTTAGGGGGGATGCATCGCTGTGTGCCAATGAAAGGGGAACTTCTGTCACTGGGAATAACAGAATGTCTCAGGTCCAAGGTAGTATTCTGATGAGAAGCAACCTGGATTAGACGTGCAAACACATCTCCTACTCCTGCAGCTGACTTGAGAGTAGCAACCATCGACCTCCTTTTATTGTTATTCTCCATGGCGAAGTTGTTAACCCTTGTTCTTGGTATGGTCTTTAGAAATCTGGAGTTATCAACACTGCACTCTCGCAGGAACGTCAATCGACATTCATGACCCCTTGAAAGTGACCCAAGCAGATACAGCTTAGTTTCTTGATCAGTAGCTTTTCCTGATGAAATATTCAGGTCAGGTGACCTACAGGTAGGGTCCCCAAAGGGATTGCAAGTTTCCTTCATTAATGCACTTAGGACACCTATACTATCATTATCTTTCTTGACTCGCCACTGACGAAGCTGAGCAGATGGCTGTACATCTTCTTCTATGCCCACTAGAACTCTTAATTCTGACACAGCCAATCCTCTCTGAGTTGTTGTAATGCTCCATCTGCGAAATGTGCTTTCAGAGTTCCTAAAGGCAACAATACCTTTCAGTGGAGATGCTGGATTTTTGTTCACTGTTTGTTTCAGACACATGTCGACTGCAGTCCTAGCATAGTTTTTGGTTGTTCTACGAATGGAGAAGGCACCAAGATCAAGAAGTTCTTGGCATTCAGGTTGGAGTGACTGAAGCTTCTGCAGAAACAAACATCCCCAGCGAGCATAATTGGGTCTATTTAACCCAAAGAAAATGTCCAATACAGTTGGTAAAACTGATACGTAGAGATCTATATCATTTGTGTGTATGGCTTGCTGTAGTTGTCTGTAGACTCTGTTTACCATGTACACATGTACTCCAGTATGCCGCAGTTGCTCCTAGCTGTCCATCCATCACTTGTTTAAAAAAATATTGTAAGATTTCAGGTAGCCATGGAAACTATCATTCATTGCAAGATACTCCTCAGTTGGCTTTGCCTCAAATGGCGCATCCTGAAGAACATTTGACATGTCAGTCCTTGCTTCTCCACTAAAGAGTGCACAGAAATCTCTGGAACAATAATCTTTCCATGACACAGGCAAGGTGATGAATACGAACACATCTGTTGTAGAATTACCTTTAATAAATCCTGTCAAGGATCCTTCAGCAAGGATGCCAGATTCAGTAAGCATGTATTCTACTCCTGAAAATAGAATAAAGGTACCAAGTGCACCAAAAAATGCCATTTCCAAGTGAAAATTGCCAAGTAAAATCAGCAGTCTGTCAAACACTGGTGATTCAATTGCTTGAATTGAGTAAGCCTTGATGGCCAAAACAGCAAGGTCGTAACTTACAATAGCATAGCTTTGGTTCACCTCCTGCTACATTCAAAGATCTTATCATTGTATCCCTGACTACATCATTTCGTGTCGGAGGTAAGGGAATAGGATCCATATAACTTATAGTTTGTTGTGGCAAGTCATCTGTAACAAATCGGGAATAAAATCCTTGGAAAAGAGGTAGCTGTCTGTGTAGTGACTGCCAGTTCCAGTAGAAACCTAACAAGTTCTCTTCAAAAACATACTGGCCATCATTTGGAGGGGCAGAAATGTCAAAATGGGCACTTTTCAAGGTTGCCCTAAAAGGAGGAATGTCTCGATCAGAACCTTCATATCGTCTTCGCTTTCGTCTACAAATCATTTCTATTTCTTTTGTGTCATCTTTTGAGGATTTGTTTTGATAACAGATGCTGACAATTGAATGGAGGGTGCTCTTACCATCTAATGTTTCGATATTCACATCATAATTATCCCAAGCAGTAGCTGTTGCAAGGTTGGGTTTACACAGAATTCCATCTGGAGTTTCCTAATTATCATCTGACACTGTGAACGCAAATTCAGTCTCTAAAGCTTTAACTTCATCATAAGATATAGAGTGCTCAATTCTGTTAAGCATCTGTACTACTGTCTTTGACCCAGTCAATGTTCCCATACCAAGGCCCAGGCATGTACTTTTCCAGGGGTGCACTCGACCTCTTGATGTAATAAACACAGCGTCAAGAGGCACTTGACATCACTCATCGTTCAATATTTTCCCTAGGAACCGGATTAGTTCTGAAAGAGGACCACAATAAAGTGGTCGAAAAAAGAACTCTAGTGGTTCTGGAAGCATTGGGGAAGTCTGTTTCAGAGTATGAGCTGATGTTGGACTAGGAGATTTGGTTTTAGGCATAGATAGAATAACGCTACGTAAATACATAGGAACAGCACGTACTTGATCATACTGCTTGAATGACTTGTGCTCATCAGCAAATGCTGCTCTAGCATCTGACTCAGACATGGATGAGCTCTGAATAAGATTTCCTACCCGCCTATAAGTAATAATGTACGTATTTCGTTCGAATAGGCCTCTTTAATTTTACACAGCAATGAATAAACAGTGTACTGATCAATGTCTTCTTGAGAACCACCCCTGGACATGAATTTTGTAGCATACAAATCAAACAGGGATGTCGATAGAATTACTTCGTTTTTATCAATCACATGGTGCTGCACAGTCGCAGATGATCCGGAAAGTTTCTGCATGGATATGTTTGATTGATTTTTGCTCTGTTTTAGGTAATATTTCTGAAGCCTTAATATATTTACAACGACAAAACTTATGATATTTGACTCTCCTTGCAGTACGGTCACCTCCATTCATGAATATCGATATTACACGGTGGTCATTATTTTTTTGAGCAGCTTCCAATAATGATCTGCAGCCTTCTTTAGTATTACACTCTGACAGTACCTCCATCGATTTATTCCACTTCCTCTTATGTTTGCCACAAAAGATGCAATCAGCTGAGAGTATCCCATTTTGATCTGTAACAGGATGGGAGCTTATTGTTCCTGGTGTTGATGACTCAGGAGCCGTATGTTGTGTATGAGGTGCTGATCGTTTAACTGCACTATACTTTCTTAGGCAAGGAGAATGGTAGAAATCCAAGTGAGTAAACTCGTTCTTATTGATGATTTGAATTGTAACTTCATGGAAAACATCAGAACGAAGTTTTCTGTGTAGGTCTGCATTTTTCTTAATCGAATGCCATGTATTTACTTGAAAGCTTCATAGTTTACTTGATATTTCTTCAGATGATCTGCAAATTATACATTCCCTCTGAATTCCTGTGGCTACTGCTGCACAAACAGACTCCATAATCTGTAATAATGTATAGGAAATTAAAAATTCCATATCTGAAATATAAACATCAATAAGGAATTTAATCTTGGTACGTTCCGGTAAGGGAGGCTCTACATAATAGGGTCTGGTTTTATGATCAATTGAGAGGCCCAGTTAGTTCCATTCAGACTGAATCATATGGAGTGTAATTTTTGTCTGACAGTCGGTCCGATGGGGATCAAGCAGAGCTTGATCATGAAATCCTACAACTCGTGAGATTTCAATCAGATCTAATCCTGTGAACCAATCATCAGTTTTGTTCTTGGCATCGTCACGGGAACATCTCACGCCCCGACGACCATGCCGACAACGACCGGCATGAACTGCTCATTTGCAGAACACCAGTTCTGGGGTGAATTTATAATACTTACAAAAAGTATGAACACATGTGCCAAATTAAAGGTAAAGAATATATGATATTTTAATGTCGATACAACCCTGATATGATACAGCATTAAATGAAAAAACTTTTTCAGAAACCTATTATCCTATAAGTTATAAGCCTACAAGGAATACGAATGAATGTGGTGGGAAAACGCATATGATTTTTCCTTTTTCTCCCACTATTACCCTATCCCATATGCTATTGTAAATCAGAAATGGAAGAAGTCTATATTAGACACCAGAACTTTTAGGGGCTGCCGTGTTCCTTCTGACCACAAACTCGTAATATCCAAGATTAGAATAAAGTTACAGGCCAACCAAGAAAAAAGGAGAACTATAAAGTTTGATGTAGATAAGTTGAGAAATGAAAGAGTTAAACAACAGTATGAGGTGAAGGTAGGAGGCAAATTTGCGGCATTAATTGGTATGGAAAATATGGATATGGATTCAGAGGAATCCTGGGCAATATTAAGTTCAGATACTAAGGACGTAGCAACAGAGGTGTTAGGTTATAAGAGAAGTAACAGCAAACCTTGGTTCAGTGATGAAGCAAAAGTTTTAAGTGAAGAGCAACAAAGGTTGAGAGTTCAAATGGACGATGAACAAGACCTAGAGAAGAAACAACAACTAAAAAGACGAAGAAATAGAAAGCTGAGAGAACTAAGTGATAGGATGAAGCATGACCAAAACATGTTTTGGAAAGAAAGAGCTACCGAAGTTGAAGTAGCTATGGAAATTGGCGAGAGCAGGGCTATGTTTGCAGCTGTGAGATTCTTGAGGAATGCAAGCCAGAAAAAGTTTGGAGGGAGTGATGGGATGTTGGATGAAGATGGGAACTTGGTCACAGACGAAATGGAGAAAATTAATCTGTTTGCAAGATATTTTGAAAGAGTCCTAAATGTTGATACTACCGGTGGGGATGAGTGCATTGCAGATTTAAACGAGGCACTGGAGGTACAAGAAGATATTAGTGCAGAAGAGGTGAAAGAGGCCTTAAAATCTGTAAAAAATGGAAAAACTGCTGGCGTGTGCGGGATAACTGCAGAGATGCTAAAAGCAGGAGGACGAAGGATGATAGAGGCATTAAGAGTTGTTTTTAACATAGTTTGGAAAACAGAGGTGGTACCAAGTGACTGGAAAAAGGCAATTATGATACCAATATATAAAAATAAGGGAAGCAAAAGGGAGTGTGGTAACTATCGGGGCATAAGTTTACTGTCAGTCCCAGGGAAGATATTCATGAGAGTAATACTTAACAGAATAAGACCTATAGTAGAAGAGAAACTTAGAGAACAGCAGTGTGGTTTTAGAAGTGGAAGGTCAACAGTGGATCAAATTTTCACCTTAAGACAGATAATTGAGAAGAGATGGAAATATGCAAAGCCAATATTCTGTGCTTTTATAGACTTGGAAAAAGCGTATGATTCAGTATGGAGAGATGGAATGTGGAGAGTGGCAGAACACTATGGTATACCACTGAAAGTGATAAGGATACTAAAGAACTGGTACCAAGGAGTGTGCAGCTGTGTACAGCTGGATGGACAGCAAAGTGACTGGTTCCCAGTTGGAAGTGGGCTAAGACAGGGATGTGTTATGTCACCCACCTTGTTTAATGTATATATTGACCATATAATGAGAAGAGTGATGGAGAATGAAAACAGAGGGGCTAGTATTGGTGGAGAAGTTTATATGGATTTGGACTTTGCTGATGATGTTGCGTTGGTTGGTGATACGTGGCTGGTGCTGGTAGGTATGGTAATGAGGATGGAGACAGAGAGACAGAATTTTGGCTTGAACATCAGCACAAAGAAGAGCGAGATCATGGTTGTGAGTAAGGATGATGATTGGGTGCACATGGAGGATATGACAATCAGAGGACAGGAACTCAAGCAAGTTGAGAAGTTTGTTTACTTGGGAAGTGAAGTAACAGCAGACGGGAGGCAAATTGAAGATATACAAAGAAGAAAACTAGGAGCAGCAAGAGCTTTTGAGGTTCTGAGAAAAAGCGTTTGGTCAAGGCATGAAATCAGCTTGAAAACTAAGATGAGAATATTCAATGCAGTAGTACTACCAGTCCTGATGTATGGCTCGTCCACCTGGGCACTGACCAGAACAGAGGAGAAAAGGTTGGATGCTTTTGAGATGAAGCTCCTGAGAAGGATACTTGCATTCTGGGATGATTATGTTAGAAATGAAGACATCAGGGTGAGATTGAGGCAAAGGCCAGTCAGTACCAGGTTGAAGAGGGGAAGGCTGAAATTGTTTGGACATGTTGAGAGGATGGACGGGAATAGAGACCCCAGGAGAGCACTGAGAGCAGTACAAATAGGAAGAAGACCGCTGGGCAGACCAAGAACGAGGTGGATAGACATAATTGTCAGGGATCTTAAGGATGAAATCCAAAACTTAGAGGAAGCAAGGGAAATGGCTCGGGATAGAGACAGATGGAGAGGAACTGTATCAGCCTTATGCCTCTGGCCAGTGGCGGGAAGATAAAGTAAAGTAAAGTAAGTATATGCCTTTTTGATCTGCATAAGCCTACAGTTACATCAGTTTCTATAACTTTCATCACTTCTGTATATTACAATATACGCATGACATTTGCAGATACAAGCCTGAATTCAAAAAATATTGTGATTGTTATGGAATAAGAATGACTACCAGTTATTCTTTTTATTCCTATTGTGCTATGGAACATTTAACTTCAATAATTCCATCACATCTATATAAAAACAAAACTTTTTATGAGACTTACTAGACCTATCGTACTTTCTATGGATTTCATATATATATAATATATATATATATATAATATATATATATATATATATATACATAGTTTCATACGAACACACAATCAAATGAGACGCTACAGATCACGTAGGCCGTTTGAATCATAGGTCGGGGTAGTTGTCTCAAGCAGGGAGCTTGGGGACTGTTTCAAAAACAAATGAATGACCACAGATGACGGCATGTCAACTTAGCCTACATACTTATTGTATACGTCATCTTTAGCGTCTCTAGTCTGATCACATTCCTGCAAGCAATCTTTTATATATATGGACTAACATTCCATATTTTTTATTATGTAAACACTTACATCAGCTCGGTCAGCTACCAAAACCAACCACTGAATATTACTCAAAACTTGACTTGCATTTGACTTATAGGAGTGTGATACAGACACTATGTGAATATATATATATATAAGTAAATCAAAAATTCAATGGTATACATGAATTGATTTCAAGTAGTAAAAATATAAAAAAAACAATTGGATATTGGTAAAATAATAGTGATCAAGTGATATATATGATACAGTTTTTTTTTCACTTCATCTCATTAAGATACATATGCTACAGAAAATACTAATGTACTCTGACAATTGCATAGAATGAAGATTAACATGATAAAAAATCATATTTTAACTGATAAAAAATTTCATATATGAATTGATAAAATTATTAATGTTTATGCTAACTGTTATATATCTGATTCATTAATCAATATACTAACTCATATATAACTGCAGATATTGGTATGATAAAGGTAACAGATTGATTATAGGCTACCTGATTTGTTTATACATATGTATATGGATTCATAAAATTATGATTAATATATGTGCACTTTAAATAAGATTCCTATTGCGTACACGCAAAGATATATTTCGATTCCGTTATTTATGATCATTTTATAATAGATTCCTAGTGCGTACACGCAAAAAAATATATTTCGATTCTGTTATTTATGATCATTTAATATAATAGGATAACATTGATAATGTTTATATCTATAGGATACATGACCGAGGTTATACTCTTCACTTTTAACTAACGTTCGACAACTTTTCGACCATTACACAGTTCCAGACAACCACCTATAGCCCAATGAAACGGCCTATTTTCACAGGGTTAAAACAAGGGGAAAGTTTGCCTGGGCAGGTCCAACGTTCTATTTTTGCGCTCATACTTATTCTCTGCATCCTAAGCTACACGATTACGTTCGCGATGAATAAAAAAAACATCCCCAGCACGAGTCCTTCACCAGCAAAGTAGAGTTGAATATCCTTCGGGTCGTAATTGTCGGAAGTATGTCCCTTTCGTAGTCGATTCCGACAGCCGCTGGAGCATTCCGCATTAAAACGAGATTAACGACGAGATACGGTGTCGGTCGAAGAAGTCCATGAAATTCCTTTCACATTGTAGGCGGTTGTTACTTGACTGTAGTCGTCCGCTGCAACGAAACGATTTTTTTGAAGTTGCGATGTGAAACTCTCGTACTGCAGGATACTGTAACCAGGTTCCATTAATCAGCCTGCAAGTGAAATTATACTTGTCACAAGGGCAAAGTAATTCAGACGACATCCAAATACAGGGGGGGGGGGGAAAGAGCCATTTAGACCAGACGTAACCCATCATGAATTCGCTATTTTGGAATTCAAAAAGAATCCGCTGTACAAACTTTTTTTATCCATGGCATTAACAATGAGTGAACCTATCCAGGTCTATGATGACTTGTAAAAATATCCATAATTATAAAAAATAAATAGATATCATTACGAATCTCAAAGAAAATTCGATATTACTGGTAGTAAGTTACTAGACAAAGAAGTGGGAAAACGGAGCTAATTGTAAGATTGCCAGGCAACATAAGAGTCAAGAGAAGATTAATCATGATTCTATGTGCCCTAGCAAAAGTTTCATATTTAATTTCCCGCGCGCATCCTCTGAGGTTAATTTTAAAACTTTATTAATAGGTAGGAGATGCAACGAAAAACCCACTATGTAACTAATTTCTATATAAACTTTGGGTTTTTCAAGAAAATGTAACATTTTCCCATGAATGAATGGATTTACCTGGATTGTAATAAGCTAATGTTGCAAGTAAATAATCCATATCCATATCGTGATACTTCTAAATGTCTATGAGGTTCAGAAAAAATTAATTCATTTTGAATGTTATAGAAATTCTATTTCCTTATTTTGTTTATTATTTTAATTTTAAAAATGATTGCAAGTTGCATTGCGCATACCGATAGACACTTGTACCTAACGTCTGCCTTGCCCATGAGAAGTTCGGGCTAAGCATTCCTTTCTCCAGTCAATCTGCTTTTGCAAGCAGAGACGACACACAGATGAAGCCTGTGTAAGCAGATTATTGAGGTTAAAAGGAACAAATGCTGATACGGCAATGATGACGTCGTCACTTGGCAGGAGATTGCTCTCAGCCAGCTAAGAGTTACGTTACTTGCTGAATAATAAAATACGACTTTAGGATAAATTTTTTTTTTTGTTTTTTAATACCTCGACCCACATGAGAAGAATGTCTGAAAAAAACAGTACCAAAAATTGAACAATATATTAGTTTCATGTTGGAAAACTGCATGATTATGTTAAATTAAATATTCCTTATTGAAACTAATGAAAAAGGTTTCCATACAAATTCTATATATATTATTAGCCCTGTATAAGATTCATATAGGATTATTCCATAGATAAGATTTTCACTTCTAGACTTCCTGACTTTAAAATCTCTTTTATTTATTTTATTTATTTATTTATTTATTATTATTATTCTTTTTTTTTTTTTTTTCATTGACTACGAATATAAATTACCGGGACAGACAATATGTCAGTAGGTTTTGATATGTGTTTGAACTTTTAGCTTATTTGTCATTACTAAAGCGTTATTGATTTTATCGTGATTCCTTTTTTATTATAATTTGTAACCTTCCGACTTCGTACGGAGTGTTTATTATTATTGACTCCACTTGTATCCATAATTTGTTTTATTTTTATGCTTTCTTTATTTATTAATTTATTTTTTTATATATTTGATAAATTAATGGTTGGCTTGAATATGTGGAAAAGTGTTCTAGCGGCGTACCGTATAAGGCTACTTGCGGCATCAATTCTATAGATACAAGATATAAATGATAAAGGTATTTAAAACCGCGAGAACCGCTATAATCCAGTTCGGATCCAATATCACGAGTTGTAACTCGTAAGACATTGACACTTCCTATTTAATTATCCGTTATTCTACCAAACCGATTGACTGGGTGATAAAATATATTATTGGTTTTCTTAATGGATAGGAATTCACACAACGTGGTTTATGGAGATTATTATTGATTTACACCACCCGAGTCACAGATTATATGGTGTGAATTCCATTTTACTGATTTAGCACTCATAAATATTCCTAACGCACTCAATTGCGGTGTTTGTTTTTAGTGTATTAATTCTATATAACGTGTCAAGGAACTATAACACTAAGAAGTGTTCATTCCCTCTGTCAGACTCATAATTCTGTTAATAATTCTACGTATTTTCTTTCAAAGATTGATTTTGCACAGGATAGGCCCTTAACTGACGGTGTCTTAGTGTGTCCCTTGTTTTCATGACACGTGTTACAATCAGTTATGTGTTTTTTATATCTGTAAGCATTGTAGGCCAGTAAAATAGTGATTTGGCTTTCTGTGACATAATAAGGAACCCTGGATGACGGAATGCAACCAGTTTAGGACAATTGGTATGAAAGAGATTATTACTACTACCTGGTCGTTAGTCATCTGCTGTGTTCTTGGGTTTTCCTCGTCACGGACCTACATATAATATTAACATTGATTACATTATTCTGATACACATACTTTAAATATACTTGTGCTTTAGGGTTTTTCTGCTCGTAAGGTTGTTTTCTTGTTTTTTGCTTACGCCGCTGACCGTGTTTCCGTCCGAAGTGTTTATTGTTTGCTTATTGCTGCTGACTCTGTTTCCGTTTCCGAAGGTTTATTGTTTTGGTATGTCTGTTGACTCTTGCTTTGTTCAGTTTGTAACAGTTCTGCGCTCCAACCCAGATATTCAATGCTCGCGATCTCTTGGGTTAAAGAATTTCCTTGTTTAGATACGGTTTTAACAATAGGCACGGATGTTTCTATATCTTTTAGTCCAATTAATGGTTCTTTGCTGTATGGTGCGGGATTGCGGGATAATGCGTCAGCTATGATATTTGCTTTCCCCAGGTAGATATCTTATCTTGGCTCCAAAGACCTGAATGATCATTTGTCACCGAGTTCCTTTTTGGACTGTGATTAAAGCCTTTGAAAAAACTCGGTAAAGGACTCATGTTCAGTAAGGACTTTATCAGGATAGCATAGATTATGAACTTAAAAATGTACTAGTGTTAAAGATTACCTAGCCCTTCCTTGCCTATTACTGCATATTTACTTTCAGAGGGCTTTAGTTTACGTGAATAAAAAGCTATAGGGAAGAAACTGTTTATCATATTACTGAAGTAATACCCTCTTACCCCTTGGTCTGAGGCGTCTGTTGCAATAAAAAAAATTCTTATTTAAATCAGGGATTTTTAAGTTAGGTGAGCTGCATTTTCCGCTTTTAAGATATCGAACGCCTGTTGATGCTTTTCAGACCATAATAAATCTACGCTCTTCTTGTAAGATCTGTTAAAGGAGCTGTCATGGATTGAAGAGTTACATATTTTACATACGATTGTAATACCCACTACAGCGCAAAAGTGCTGTATCCCCCCACCCCATTTTACGTTATAAGTACGGAAAGTTATGAATAGCCGACACCTACCATGGACTACTTTAAGACCTTGACTAGACACATAAAACCTAAATAAACATGTTCGGTTTTTAAAAAAACTCACATTTAGATATTTTACTCTGAGATTATTTGTCTTTGTCTCTGTAGCACTAGCTCTACTTTATGTGAATGTACTTCTAAGGTATTAGAAAAGATTACAAGATCATCCTTATAGCATGTAGGTTATCCCCTAAAGTCTCCAAACACTATATTGTAATTGGGGCGCAACGTAAGCCGGAGGCATACGTAAAAAATTGATAATGTCCCTGAGTGTGCTGAAAACGGAGTATGCGGTACAATCACTTAGTCAATGGTATCTGGTAAAAGCTTTTAAGTAAGTCCAAGCTGGTGAAAAATTTTTATTCTAACCTAACAGAGATAAGATGTCGTCGCTACATGGCACTGGAAACTATCGGGAGTCGTTTCCTTGTTTAAGCGACCAGAAATCTACGCAGATACGCCAAGTCCGATCTTTTATGGCATGACTTTTGAGGGAAAATTATATGGGCTATTTTGATTTCCTAATGGCTCCTATTACTAACATATTTCAACTTCGTCATTTATCTCTATTTTGAAATTGCAGTGAGAGTCTATACGAAGGTACGTATATACTTTATGTTTGTCCTTAGACCGTATTTTGTGTTAAATTACATCCGTTTTTCCCAGAGATCACTCGCTAGTGGAGAAACTTCCTGGTATTCAGGTAAAAGATAAAAAAAAATTTCTGCTGAATCACCTCTGCTTGAATGACTTTACTGATATTACTTTAGATAGATTATCAGAGAGATTCATCCACGACTGGTTGGGCGGGATTAAAAGTTAGCAACAATAAAAGAAATGCGATATTTATATGTATAGGTTTTTGTGGATTACTATATTAACTTGTTTGCAGCGAGTCAACCGTGTCTAGGGCTTTGTCGCGGAAATCGTTATATTCAGAGTGTCGGGAAGGATTAAAATTTCATTTCCTCCCAGCAAAGTCTGTTTACACGCACTAAGACATTCGAGGGTGCATGCTTCTCGAGATTTTGCGTGCAAAGTGCGACTGCGGTTGTGGAGAATTCTGTTGGGTCATTTGAACAATGTCACGATTTATGAGACAAATGTATAGTTCCTTTATATAAGTTATTATTTGATTAACTGTCTCATTTTGTTCAAACGGATTTTAATATGTTTGAAGGTTTATAGGATTTCCCTTTGATAAACACGCCTTATTTACAGGATGTAAGTTAATATTTTGTATACCCCTAGATGAATCTTACAATTACACTAGATACAGATAAATTTTTTTAGAACTAGAGAGGGTATCTGTAAACGCTCGCTTATCCGGACTTCTCATTAGGGAAGTTCGAACAACCAGACGGTGAGTCCGTAAATACAGGATATACGTGACTAAAGGAATAAACAAGATATTCTAATTTTTTACGGCGCGTACAGTCGGGCTTTATCCACCACACTTATAATAACTTACGTATTAAAAAAAAAACGAAAACCTGCTCTGATTACTTTATACGGTCGTCGTGTTTGATTTAGGAAAAATCCTTTTTAATTCAAAAAAAGGATATCCTTTTTTAATTCAAGATATCGGTATGTATGAACCAACATCGCTTTTCCCCACTCTGCTAGAGTCGCTTATTGTATGGAATTTGCTATGCTTTGAACACTTCGGCAGTTTTGACTGACCTTGCCGCTTGAACTAGGTGACACAGTCACCGAGTTTGCTTGTTTGAGTTCTGAACGGGTGCTACTGTTTCTATTTTTTTTTTTTAATAATTAAGATCCTTCTCTTTATTACCATCGGCAACGTATTGTGTGTTTTTAGCATTATGTTGCTGGTTACGTATAAAGCACTGAATGACGAACTATTAGGAACTGAGCGATTACTAATAAGACAAGTTATCACTACTGCATTCAATATTAACTGTTTGTACTTCAATTCTTTGCTAAAATTTGAAATAGTGAGGGATCCTGGTCAGCGCATTTAGCCTGATGAAAGTTTTTTACAGACATGTTATTCCTTGCAATCCAGCCATATTTTAAAGTTAAGTTGAGTCATTGAGGTTCGATATTTTATATAACTCAAAAAACTCAAGGCTAAAACTGCGATCGGGACTTGCAAAGGAGCATTTATTGTCATGACCCGAAATAGTGTTACCTCTAATTTATATAGATTTGTACGGGTCGTTCCACTTGTTTTTTGTGTGTTTTCTAATCACTACGGTGCTTAACGACCCTATCCATGCATCTGTATAAATACAGACGTCCACTGCGTAAACGCATATTCACTGTTTAATATGATTTGTTACGTAAGGGATTAATAATCACCCAAAATGATAAAAATTAACATAGTATATGATTATGATAATTTCAGTAGAACTTCTGGAAACAGACACTCAAAGATAAAAACTCGCAGTAGCGAAATCTCAATGATGTTGATAATTTCTGTAAAAAAGTAAGATTAAGAATGTCTCGTAACTTCAGCCACAGGAATAACGAAATTCGACCTGCAAAGGAAACACTCAAAGTTACTCCAAAATGAATAAAAAATTGTACTTAGCTTGCTTTTGTGGGAAGTCACGGTGTTCCGATAACGACACACGGCCTTGGTCCTCCTTCTCTATTTAGCGGATGACCTGGTTTGGCTTTAGTTTTCCCCCGTGCGCGTTGTTTCGATGATTCGAGCCCTTGAAAATCCGATGCTGCAGACGCGTTCGTTTGTTTCTTGGAGTGCCGGAAAACGCTCACTAACGATGTTTTCTTGAATGATTCTAATGAGAGACGAAGCTTGCGTTGTCGTAGGAAAAAGGACCACGTCGGTTTTGTTTCTTGAGTTATTCACTAACGATGATACTAAGTTGCTTGAAGAATCTCTTGCTTTCGTCGTCGTTAAAGAGTTCTTGTTGTTTTCTGAAGTCGCTCACTAACGATGATACTATGTTGCTTGAAGAATCTGCTGCTTCCGTCGGTCGTTGAACTTCTTATGAATCATGATTTATATTCTGGTTTTTCTTCGTTAGGACGTTTTGTAGAGTTCTTCTGGTACGCTGGCCACCAATATTAGGGCTTGTGCCTTGTATGATAAGGCGCCCTATGAGGTAATGTTAGACTAGCGATAATCTTACGCTAAGTCGGTTGGTATTGCACTTCCATCTTCAATGGAGTGTCTGGGGTTTGTAGATCATTTACGAAGTCGGTATTATCTTGTTGGTTATTACGACGATGTGTTAAACAAATCATGGTGAGGAGGTTCTTGTAGAAAAACACGAAATATAAAACTATATGTATTCTTCTGAAGTTTTACATGCTGAAGATCAGATATGATTGTAATTAGTCTTCTAATAACGATAGCTTGATCGCTTCTGCCAATGATGATGGCTATCCTATTCCTCTACATGATAAAGCTTAGGTAAAGAGGTACAGGTCTTCTAATGACGATAGCTAATCTGTTCTCCTGTCTACCATCTCTGTTACAAGTTATGAAGGAGCAGACAGTAGTTCGAACATATGAACATACATACAAATGACATAGTTTCATACGAACACAACAATCAAATGAAGGACACGCTACAGATCACGTAGGCCGTTTGAATCATAGGTCGGGGTAGTTGTCTCAAGCAGGGAGCTTGGACTGTTTCAAAACAAATGAATGACCGACAGATGACGGCATGTCAACTTAGCCTACATACTTATTGTATACGTCATCTTTAGCGTCTCTAGTCTGATCACATTCCTGCAAGCAATCTTTTATATATATGGACTAACATTCCATATTTTTATTATGTAAACACTTACATATATATATATATATATATATATATATATATATATATATATATATATATACATATATATATATATATATATATATATATAATATATATATATATATATATACATATACATATATATATATATATATATATATATATATATATATATAGTATATATATATATATATATATATATATATATACTATATATATATACATATATATATATATATATATATATATATATCATATATATATATATATATATACATATATATACATATATATATATACATATATATATACATATATATATATACATATAATATATACATATATATATATATATATATATACATATATATATATATATATATATAATATGATACATATATCATATATATAATATACATATATGTATAGTATATATATAACATATGTATATATCGATATATATACTATATATGTATAATATATATATATATACATATATAGTCTAATATATATATATATATATATATATATATATATATATATATATATATATATATATATATATATACATATATGTATATATATATATATATATATATATATATATATATATACATATATATATATGTATATATATATATATATACAGGCGGCCCTCGGTTAGCGGCAGGGGTTCCGTTCCTGGCCACAGACGCCAAGCGATTTTCGACGCTGAGCAATTTTAAAGCCTACGGCCGCCGCACACCTTCTTTCGAAACTAGACCAGTCAAAGGCGCCGTAATCCCACAACGGCGCAATAAGTAAAATTATATTTATGCAGTATAGTACTATAGAATTTACTGTACAGTACATGTGGGTGTCTAGAGTATGTAAAGATATAATAAAGTTTATACAGTGTATAGGTAGCTGAAGTCTTCAGGTTACGATCATTAGTCTTACGATTGTCCGATTTTATGAGAGATCAAATTACAATGGCCTAACTTTATCCATCTTTTAGTTACATAAGTTCAATAACAGCAAAAGAGAATGATGAAAGTATGGTTTTAACGTTATACTCGTTGCGTGAACGTGTACAGCCATGAACAACCGAACGAGAAACGACTTTTTTTTTTTTTTCCAAGTACAACCGAACTGGATAACATCTGTTTGGCTTGTTTTCGATCATCGTACTACAGTGCAACATTGCCGTATTTGTTATAAATGGCGTTATGTATAGAATACAACTGAGATATCTTAATGTAATAACTTTATTCGCTATAGATCAGAGATCAATATAGATTAAAGATCAATCGGGAAATAAATATACGTTAAATTTAAACCTAGTTATAACTGAAGCTGAGAAAACTGTTCAAGCTGCTAATGACTATTATCGTACATCGGCAACAAGGATAAAACTGCAGTAAACGTCTGCCATCACACACAACTGTAGATAAATTTGGGATAAAATCATTTTAATCAAAACTACTGTGCTTGACAGAACACATTTTACTGTTGGTTTCACGCCGATATAAGATAAATAACGTAAAGTTCGTATTACGATGATATGATTATTGCGAACGGAATCACGTAATTTTTTACGCAATAAACATGTCGCCAAGTAATCTGTTAACGAAAAAAAAAAAATAGTATTCACATTCACAACGAGACATATTCAATAAATATTTCCACCTAAAAACATGCTGTATAAGGAAAAATAACTTTGTCTCATATAAGTCAAGTATATAGATATTCGTTTATGCTAACTAGAAGCAAGAGCATTCGCATTTCGCTTAGAATTGCGTTATGGTGAAACAAACTCGTATTCATCAGCTGATTTCACACCACAACATTGGCCGCTCCACAAATACGGGCTTAAGTTTTGCCGTAGTATTTTAAAATACAATAATATGAGAATACATACAATATTCTTGGATACAGTGAAATAATGTATAACTTTTTAAAGGATTTATGGAAAGTGCATAATTAATAAAATAAAAAACACACTGCATTTTTTCGGAACTGGCGGACAAGAACGAACATGAAAAACCATCCCCTGACAACGTAGAGCATAGTTACAAAAAGCTGCCTTAATTTGTATCTTATTTCTGTACAAAAAATGAAAATACCTTTACGTAATATATTTGTTTCATACACATTTTAACATAAAAGCATAAACATTTGAAAATCGACACATCGATCGCTAAATTTGCACTCTTTTTAACTCTATATTTTCTTCGGAAGAGCGGCAGACGGCGGCATACAAGAACGAACTTGAAAAAAACATCGTAGTCGATAACTTGAAGGGGAGTTTTCTAAAGCTGCCTTTTTATCAATTTTTCTGCACAGAAAATAAAAATACCCTATTCGTAATACATTTCATACACATTTTAAAACATAAAAGCATAAAACATTTATAAAATCAACACATCGATCGCTAATTTGCACTTTTTTTAAATCGATATTTTCGGAAGAGCGGCAGGCGACGGCTTACAAGAAAGAAACATGAAAAATATCGTATTTGATAACGTGAAGGGCGTTTTCAAAGCTGCCTTTGTATCTATTTCTGTACAGAAATAAAAATGCCTTTCACGTAATACATTTTCATACACATTTTAAACAAAAGCATGAACATTTATGAATCAACACATCCATAGATAAATTTGCACTTATGTAACTCGATATTTCGGCATAGAACAGCATCAGAGGCATATATTTTACCCTAATACCTACGTAATAACTCTCCATAAAAGTTTGTTAATATAATTTGCATAACCTTTATGGTCTGAACGGCATTTCTACAAATGTATCAACTCGTTAGACAACGGCGCTAGCGGCGCTGTTAACTGAAATTTGTGCCATAAAGATACCTTTAAAATGCCTTATTTTTTAATGAATATTTTTGACGACCGCCGTTTAAAACCGATTCGCCGTTGAGTGATTGCGCCGTTAACCGCGGGCCGCCTGATATATATAATATATATATATATAATATATATATATATATATATATAAAATATATTATATATATATGATATATATATATGTATATATATATGTATATAAATCAGAAGGCGTTGAAGAAGACAGCATTAATCATATGTCACTTTATTACATTGCGACGTTTCGAGACCAATGTCTCATCATCCAGGCTAAAATAAAAGATAAAACTGATATACAATACAGCATTAAATTATTTTTGTTGACATAAAAAAAAAACAACACATTGAATAAAGTAATACAAGGAAATTCACAACATTGAAATACAAGTTACTCTAAATAATGAAATAAAATAAAACGAAATATAAAAAAAATATATATATATATATATATATATATATATATAGATATATATATATATATATATATATATATAACAAATAAAGATTTTTGGCATTTTTAAAATTAGGAATAGTTAAAAAAAGACACCTTGTCTCAACGACGTTCGGTTGCTGTATGGAAAACGCATCGAAAGTAAACAAGAAGAAGGGCCTAGTTTAAGCTATGTACAAGGGAACAGATGAAGAGTGGTTGTTCAAGGTTGGAACTAGTTTCTTTATAGCTAGAGATTCTAAAATTGGAAGGTGATGTGCGTATGGACTTGATAACAATATCTTAAAATCCTTATAGTTTATACTATTTTTACAAAATTTCCCATGATTTCTAATGTTAGATAGTTCTGGGTTGGACAGTTTACACCCTGTACGGAAACTAATGCCCATATGTGCATCACATCTCACCTTAAGCAAGCGGCGCGTGTTTCCAACGTAAGTCTGCCTATTGCATCGGCAGCAAGTATAAATGTAGACAACGCCGGATTGCATTAAAGGAGGTAATCTCTCTTTATGACGCAACATATTACTGATAGTTCTAGGGTTCATTAAGATAAACTTAACATCAACAGCTGGAAAATGATTGATTAAAATTCTCCTTAAGTGAGGTAAAAAAGATGTGTCATGCATAAGGAAAAAACGTATATAAAACTTGAGTTTCTGGGCCAAATGTATTGCTGCTGGAGGACGAAATGAAATTTCCAGAGTTTTCCTGACATATTTCATAAAGAGATTAGGAGGATAACAATTTGATTTAAAATAATCGTAAAGAATTCCGATTTCTTTGTGGAAAAGTCTCCAATCAGAAGTTAATGTCATGGCTCTGTGGAGGAGGGTAGACAACGAATTTAATTTAAAAATTGAAAAAACAAAACAAAAACTATAAAAGTTAAGACCAAGGCCTGTGAACGTTGCCTTTCGAAATATACCTGTGTGAAAACGGTCGTCGTCACGGATACAATCGTATCTAAGAAAGGCAGTTGGTTATTGTTTTCCAATTCATACGTAAATTTTAATAATGTTGGGATGTAAAGAATTGGCATGTTGCAAGAACGAGTCAACAGTGGCAAACAATGGTCCCTTAAAAAGAACAAAGCGGTCCATCCCACATATCGGCGATAAAATTTAAAAAAGGGTTTAAAAGAAGAGGGGGTACGAAACTGTCCAGCAGTTTCTCTCTCAAATTTGTGCATAAAAAATGTTAAGCGAATGTGCAACCTCAGTGGTTTTACCCATGCCCACAACCCCAACCACCTTTCAACTTGCACATATACCGCTCATCATTAAAAACCAACAAAAGGCAGTTGTCCCGCACTGCCAAACTTCTAACAACTTCTTAAAATCAGAACGGTTAAAAACCAATGGCTGAACACTTTCCATCAATCAGTTAAAAAATAGGTATCTAAAATATTACTCAATTGTTTGTCCTCCACGGGTATATTAGGTAAATAATGGATTCTATGTCCAAAACAACTAGCCATGATTAAATCTGAATCCTGACACAAAATACTGTTTTTTTAAATTCTCTAAGGAACTTAGAAAGAACCTAAGCTCATTATTAAAAAATAAAAAAAAGCTTTCCAAAAATTAAAGGGATGAGATATTTGGCCAATTTTGTAGCTTGGAGGGTTGTAATAAGACGGGAACGACCATACATGACCAAAACCAAAAGAAGAGCCAGAGTGACGAATAGAGCTCGTCCGTAAAGTAGCCTGATTATTGTATGCTTGTCCTTTAGAGGACTTTAAAAAACGGTTTTGATTCTGTCCTTCGTTTCTAAAAAACAATTGAGTTTAAAATCCCTTTCACCAATTTTCAGAACTTTTAGAGTCATACCGAAATAAAATAGTTTGCATCTTATGCAATGTAATCGACCCTTTTGTTTTAGAATCAACGGTTCCCGTTTACCTTTAATCTGGTTTTGAAAATATCCAGGTTCTTCCTTTTTACTCACTTTACCGAGTGTGTTTTAAATCAATCCTTGTTAAAAAAAGGAAAGGATCCCAATCTAGTTTTTCAGTTTGCTAAATTAATTAGGTGTCGGGCAAAAAAGCATATAGTTCACGGTTTGAAACTTCGGCATATTTGCATTTAAAGGCAGGTTCTTTAGTTTGGAAAAAAGTACTTCAAAAGGAGCAGGGGAATTATTCAATTAGTACGATGGTTTATAATTAGGTAAATAACAAAGAAGTCCAAACCCAAAAGATAAAAGAAAAATTCCGTCCCACTCCGTACGTAGGTTAAGGTTTATAAATCGAAAAATTGAAATAACCACTTTATTATCTTTCTGCCATTAAATAAATTAGGTTTAAAGATGCCCAAAATTCCTTTTAGTTTATTATTATGGTATTTTGTTGATTACGTTCGATATAGGAATTCCAAATCCTTCTAGTTAGTTAACCCAGTTAAAATAATAATAATGAGGTCAATAACGTGTAAGAATGGTTTATTAATTTCATTGTACAAGGGTTGGAATGCGGTTTCATATGCTGTTCAATGAGTTTTCTCTTTGTTACAATTCTCAATGGGTTTTAACAGGGTGCTATGGTTAGAGTCAATGAATTAAAATTTGGTATTATAAAGAGAGTGTCTTACACAAACTTAAATTTTACAAAGTTCGGCGTACATGGTTCAGTTGGCAAGTATTGTAAAAAATCCAGGTCAAGTTTCTGGCCTTCCACCACCTTCTTCAAGGTATTCTCCAACTTGCGACATGGTCAGCAGCAACGGGTCTTGCGATCGTATCTTCCCGCTGAATTAGGTAACCGGAAAATGTAGTAAGTAAAGCCAGTGAGATCGAATAATCGGAAAGAAGAAACTCCTAGCAACACGAAACATTCCAGGAAAACATGGTGTGAAAAAAACAGGAAACAAAACTGGAAGGGGCCGTTGTTGTCCAAAACTGAGCTGCCAGAAACAGAAATCAGCGGGATCGAAGCCAAGAAAAGAATCCACGTAGTAACGGGAAAGAACAATTCAACATGATGGTTAGGCCTTATTCCTCGGCAGTACAAAATCAGAAGGGCGTTGAAGAAGACAAGCATAATCATATGTCACTTTAATCACATTGCGAAAAAACCCGGTTTTTTTTTTCGGTTCCGGACCAATGTCCTCATTCATCCAGGCTAAAAATAAAAGAATAAAAACTGATAATGTACAAATACAGCATTATTTTTGTTGTCAATAAAAAAAAACAACACATTGAATAAAGTAATACAAGGAAATTCACAACATGCAATACTACAAGTTAACTTTTCCCTTGTATTACTTTGTATTCAATGTGTGGTTTTTTTTTTATGTCAACAAAAATAACTTCTGATTGGATGTCTTTTCCACAAACGAAATCGGAACTCCTTTTCTACGATTATTTTAAATCCAAAATTGTTATACCTCCTAATCTCTTTTATGAAATAGTTCCAGGAAAAACTCATGGAAATTTTCATTTCGTTCCTCCAGCAGCAATACATTTGGCCCAGAAAACAGAAAACGTCGTTTTATAATACGTTTTCCTTATATGCATGACACATCTTTTTTTACCTCAACTTAACGGAGAATTTTAATCAATCATTTTCCAGCTGTTGATGTTAAAGTTTATCTTAATGAACCCTAGAACTATCAGTAAATATGTTGCGTCATAAAGAGAAGATTACCTCCTTTAATGCGAATCCGGCGTTGTCTACATTTGTAAAGTACTTGGCTGCCGATTGCAATAAGGCAGACTTACGTTGGAAACACGGCGCCGCTTGCTTAACGGTGAGATGTGAATGCACATATGGGCACTTATGTTTCCGTTACAGGGTGGTGTAAATGGTCCAACCCAAGAACTATCTAACATTTAGAAATCATGGGAAATTTTGTAAAAAAATAGTATAAACTATAAGGATTTTAAGATTATTGGTTAATCAAAGGTTCCATACGCACATCACCTTCCTCCAATTTTTAGAATCCTCTAGCTATAAAGAAACTAGGTTTACCAAACCTTGAACAACCAACTCTTCTCTGTTCCCTTGTACATAGCTTAAACTAGGCCCTGGCCCTTCTTGTGTTTACTTTCGTATGCGTTTTCCATACAGCAACCGAACCGTCGTTGAGACAAGGTGTCCCTTTTTTAACTATTCCTAATTTTAATAAATGCCTTTTATTTATTATATATATATATTATATATATATATATAATAATATTATATATATATAATATTTTTTTTTTTTATTTCTATTTTATTTTTTTTTTTATTTCGTTTTTTTTATTTCATTTATTTAGAATGTAACTTGTTATTCAATGGTTGTGCAATTTCCTTGCTATTACTTTTATTCAATTGTTGGTTTTTTTTGTTTTTTTTTATGTCAACGAAAAATGAATTTAATGCTGTATTATGTTCTATCAGTGTTTTTAATCTTTTATTTTAGCCTGGATGATGAGACATTGGTCCTCGAAAAACGTCGCAAATGTGAACTAAAGTGACATAATGATTAATGCCTGTCTTTCTTCAACCCGCCTTCTGATTTTTGTACTGCCGAGGAAATAGCCTAAAACCATCATGTTGAATTGTATATGTATACATATTTATGTATATTATATATGTTATATATATGTGATATGTATATATCTTATATGTAACTATATTATATGTATATGTCATGTAGTGTTATGTGTGTATAAAATATAATCTATATATATATATAGTCCTATATATATATATAATAGTCATATATACTATAATAAGTATATATATATATATGTAACTAAATACATTTATTCCAGTTTAACAGGATCTGTAAATATAAACCCATGACCTGAGGTTCATGGCATTAGGAGGGTCCTACGTGACCAAAGCAAGATCTAAGATTACGCTATGCGCTGTCTGCAGTAGCCTGGTCTAGCTTCTGAGCTTTTGTCAAACATTTTTATGTTAATGATAACTTTGGCCGCAACAACTTTCCATGGGAAGCGGTTGGGACATGTTAACCTACGCCGGTAAAACTTTGTGTAACTTCCGAGACCGGCTGGGACTACGTATGTTTTTATAATGAATCGGCTGAGAAATAGCTAATGTTCCGCTATCGACCTCGATGCCTTTAGAATGGCAGTTCCCCCCCCCCCCCCCCCGCGTGCCAACCCTCAAAACATATACGGTCTTTCCGGACCGAACTGCATCTTCCTAGTATGGAGTTACAGAATAAACGTTGTTTATATTTGTTCAACTTATCTGTTTGAATCAATCTCCTTTAAGTTAAAGAAGAACCACTCTACTAATATATCCCAAGGAGATTGGGAGAAAGGAACCAGAAATAAACTTACCGAATTGAACAGTCGTAAGGAGAACACAAAAAAAAGTACTATCGGCCAAGCGAAGAGACTTTAAATTGGTCTGGTGGCAGCGTATGACGAAGAATTAAAATTAAAATTAACAAGAACCCATATCAGCCGACCGAAGCAGGTCTACAAGAAACCAACTTCCACCTTCAACATCAAAAAACTAAACAGAGGAAAGGAAACTGGGAATCTTCAATCCAACGCAACAAACAGTTTTAATGAAGGACGCAGATTTATGTCCTTCATCGAGAAAGAATACAAGCATTAACACCGACGTTTTGTTGAGCGACTGTTGGGCACTTATCTTCGAGAAATCTACCCACCGGACGAGCGCAGCATCGAAACATCAACGGAAACGAATAAAAGCAAAACACAAGTGGAACAACATCCACGGCTATCACGAGCAAGGACGCAGAATGAGTAGTGCAAGAGGCAGTAGTGCAAGGACGGCGGCTGTGACGTCAATCAATCTTGGACCCTTCCTTCACGCATCCGTTGCACCGAGGAGAAAGGGGACCGTGGACGTCATCACTACCTTCCGACGCGGAGACCTTAGACAGGAACTGAGACGTTCATACCAATGTCAACAATCCTTCGCAATGTAAATTCTGGAGCTTAAGTACCAATTTTATTATCTATTCAGGTCTTTTCCCCTCAGTGAAAGTGTTTGTTCCATCAGGAGTTGTCGATCATCCAGTTATTCTGGGGGTGAGTTGTTCTGCCATATTAACTCTTCCATTCATTTACAGAATCAATCTTCAACTACGAGTTCCTCCTCTCGCACCCAGATTAATTTTTTTTTCTCTTCCTCGTTGGTTGTTAGTTAATCGTTTCTTGCAGGAATTCTCCCGTATAATATTTTTATCAAATTATCTGTATTTTTGTATCTTTTGGGGGATTGTTCCATATTATTATAACCACATTTATACAGTACATTGCATATGCGTTTACGTAGTGGGTCAAGTGTACTCTTATAGATATTTTGGATAGGATCGCAAGGAATAGAAGTGATTAAGAAAAAAGTGAAAGTGGTGGAATGGCAACTACTCCGGCCTGGGCAACCACAATGTGGTGCACTCTCCGTTAGCAGCGAGGTCAGCAAGGTTGTCCGTTTTCAAGGTCGGGAGGTCAAATGGTTCCTGCCTCAAAATGTTTGGAGGCCCATGGATCTCATCTGTAGACGCTCATTTAAAATGCAAAAAGCATCAACAGACCCAGACAGTACAATTACAGGAAGGCCAAAAAGGCTTCATAGACTTTGGCTAAAGGAAGACGCAAGTGCGATTAATCTAAGGGGGTTTCTTTCCAAGAGGGCGCTTACATGGGACGAGTTCAAAATCAGATTACGTTGCCCGTTTGGTACGGGGGTTGAAGAGGCTTTAAAGATGTAGTATTGGCAATTCGAGAAATATCCGTTAACCAAGCCTCATGAGGCCATACTCAGCTTAATGTTGCGATTGGCGACGGCGGCGCTTAATTCCCGAACCCGGTCTGAAATGAATATTCCAAGTTAGTTTAAGTAACTCCGGGTGGGTTACGAGTGCCAAAATCAACGTGTGAAAGATTTTTTTATCCGTTTGGATCTTACCTTACTGTCTATCACTTACAATGCGTTGCCTGAAGCGTTAGTGGCGGTTGTTTTTGGACAAAAAATTGCAGGACCCGGGACAGTACGGAATTAGATGTGTATAAACAAATCAAAAAACACATGTCTAAAGGTAACCTAGACCTAGATCCTTGCGCTCATTCAAGTTTTTGCAAAAAAAAATGAGAACAATCCCCCAACAAGAATTAAATGTGGTACCATAATAATAATCAACGTTGCCATGGGTGATGGTTTTTGTTGTATAACTGGTAAAACGACCAGGGTCACATGATTTTCAGAACTGTCGGACCGCGTTTTTGTTCATTACACAAATAGTTCAACTCATTCATATAAACCAGTTGCTACTCGAGGAATCAACAGCAGAATGCTACAAACACCGCAAACCCAGTTTGCCAGTGCAAAATTAAAAGAAGGGTCCTCAGTACTATAAGAAGAAACCAACCAAACGGGAAATTCTGCACAACTAGCAGAAAAAAACAAACAAATCAGTGCTTCAGGTACCCTCTGTTCCTGGGCCGTCCTCGCCTGAAACTCGCAGGGGCAAGGCGGAATTTTAAGGTGTGATTAAACAAAACAAATACCAACGTAGTTCACATCCAATGGGGGGGAGAGGGCGATGTTATGGGTCATCCAATATCAACATCTTTTGTATCAAATAATCAGTTTAATCATTTATCAGATCAATTGTGACGCAATTGATTTTTTCCTATGAAACACAACTGGACCAGGCCGAATCAAAAAAAATCTGGTGCAAGGGTTTCCCGTAGATTTGCCAACAAATTCCATGCAATTATTAGTCAAAACGGAGTTCGCGACCCAACCCTTACTATGCAGTAAAGTTTGGACCATAAGTACGTTCACTTTGTTTCTTTTGATTCTGGCGTAGTCCACGTAATATCATGGATTTAAGGACTCCTCATTTACTCTTTTCAAATTTCCCTATAGAAAAAGTACCGGAATAAGGCTCTCATGGCAGGGCAATAATGGGAATTAAATGAATTAAAGGTTGTAGGCGTTTAACTCATGTACAGTTACAAGGTTCGGTAAGCGCAACGTTTTGCTGATACCTTTATCGTTGTATAACAAAACACATTAATATGTCTCCCCGCAGGTAAACGTTGAATTATCGGATTACCCGTCTATGGGCACTCAAAAATATTTCTTATTAGCACCTGGGCAAAACAACTGCGTGTATATCAAAGGGAAAATTCTATAGGTCTTTCTAATACCCTAAAATCAGTTTTTAATAATAAATAAGAGACAGACAGAGTTGGTCACTTAAGCATTAACAGAACCGTAATCACCCTGTCCTCATGAACCAAGAAATAAATACAGGCAACCCAACAGCAACTCTCGCTCACCCGTAATATCAGCTTGCACCGCAAACTCTCGGAGCCTAACGTAACGTTCGAAACATATTAGTGCGTGTAAAGAGAACCACCTTGGTGCCAGGATCTGAAAACGTTAAATCCTTTCCGGCAAACTCTGGAAAACACACGGATTATTCCGTCACACAAGCCCATTTATACAGTTCGGCTCACAACAACAATGTAACATCGAAGTCTGTAATCATTTGAATACCACTTTAGTAATCCACAAAAATCAAACATATCTTGGATGCCGAAGTTTATAAACATCGCATTCTTACCGTAGCTGAGATAATCACGCTCAATCAGTTGCGGATGAATCCCTTTTGCAATCTATAAAGAATAAAATCAATAAGGACATCAAGAAGAAGAAATTCAGCAGAAATTCTTGAATCTTTTAACTAAATATCATGATGTTTTTTCCACTACGGATGGAACCTTAGGAAAAACAGATGTCATCGAGCATCAAATAAGGCTCAAGGACAAACGAAAGTAATCTATGTACCTTTCGTACCGACTTCCTATGAAATTTCAGAATGAGATAACAGAGGAAGTAGGTAAAATGCTAAAAGAAGGAGTCATTAGGAAATCAAACAGCCCTATAATTTTCCGTTAATAGTAGTACCGAAAAAAGATCGAACTTGGCGATATGCGTAGATTTTCGTCGTTTAAATGAAGAAACAATCCCTGACAGATTCCCAGTACCATGTACCGATGATATCCTATCTTTACTAGGTCAGAACAAATATTTCACAAGCTTAGACCTACTAAAGGGATTTCATCAGATTCCGTTGGAACAAGAGAGTATCCCATACACTGCCTTCAGCACAGCCAGGGAGACTTATGAATTTTTGCGTATGCCTTTTTGGTTTACGTTGTGCTCCTATAACTTTTACTCGTATGATAAACATCGTGTTTGGAGACTTGTTAGGAGATATCCTACATGCCTACATGGACGACCTAGTAATCTTTTCCACACATAGAGAAGACATTTACGTAAATTAGAGTTAGTGCTACAAAGACTAAGGCAGCATAATTTAAGGGTAAAGATAAGTAAGTGTGAATTTTTTTAAAACAGAACTAGTCTATTTATGGTTTCACGGTTTCTAGTGAAGGTCTTAAAGTCGTCCATGATAAGGTGTCGGCTATCCGTAACTTTTCCGATACCTACTAACGTCAAGGGAATACAGCAATTTTTAGGCTGTAGCGCGCACTACCGCCGCTTTAATATATAACGCAACTACTCAATCATAGCCGCTCCCCTAACCGATCTTATAAAAAAACAAGGGCGTAGATTTCGTATGGTCTGAAATTCATCAACAGGCGTTCGATAAATTGAAAGATGAACTGTGTAGTTCTCCTATCTTGAAATTTCCTGACTTCGGTAAGGAATTTTTCATAGCAACAGACGCCTCAGACCTAGGAATAGGTGGGGTATTGCTTCAACAATATGATAAACAGTTTTTCCCTATAGCTTTTTATTCACGTAAACTGAGACCTTCCGAAAGTAAATATGCAGTAATAGACAAGGAAGGGCTCGCTATTGTTAATTCACTCGTGCATTTTAAATTCTATATATACGGTTATCCTGTCAAGGTTCTCACTGATCATAAGCCCCTAACCGACTTCTTTAAAGGCTTTAGTCACAGCCCCAAGCGAACTCGGTGGCACATGATCATTCAGGACTTCGGCGCGAGGATCAGGTATTTACCTGGGAAAGCAAATATCATTGCTGACGCATTATCACGCAACCCCTCTCATCTTGTACCGAGCCATTAGCTGAATTAATAGATATCTCAACCTCCACGCCCATTGTTAAAACTATATCTGAACAGGAAGATCTGGCTGGAGTGCTGAACTATTACAGACAGAACAAAGAAAAGATCCGCAAATAGAAAAAATAATCATTGCGTTAAACGGAAATCCGAAGGAAAAGGAATACCTAAAGTATAAGCAGCAGAATTATATCATACAGGACAATACCTGTGTAGATCCGTGACGAGGAAAACCCGCAACACACCCGCAGTTGAATAACAACCAGGTGGTGGTGCCTATCTCACTCATACCCACTGTCTTAAAATGGTTGCATGAAAATCCACTGCATGGACACCCGGGTTATTCCTTGATGTCACAGAAAGCCAAATCTTTATTTTATTGGCATACGATGCTTACAGATATAAAAAAGCACATAGCAAATTGTCGCACTTGTCAAGAATACAAAGGGCACACGAAGACACCTGTCAGCCTAGGGGCTTATTACCCCGTGCCAAATCAACCCTTTGAAAGAGTACATTTAGATTTATTAACAGGATTTTACGAGTCAGCACAGAGGAAATAAGCACCTCCTAGTAATTATAGACGCTTTGACTCGATATACAGAACTTATAGCGCTTAAAACAAAAACCGCGGTCGAGTGCGCTAGGAAGTTTTACGAGTGCTACATTTTGTAAACATGGAATTCCACACATCATTATATCAGACTCGGGCGGGGAGTTCAATAATCATTCCTTAAACTCCTTGTGCGAATTCCTTTGTATAAAGAAAATCAATACCATGATCTATCACCCAGAGTCTAATGGGCTAGTGGAAAGGGCAAATCGTAAGGTTTTAAACATTTTAAGGGTCACCTTAGGGGGGCAGACCCCAACTGGGACATTGCCATACCTGCGGTACTAAGCACACTTAATCACTCGTCATCATGTGTCTATTAAAACAAAATGACACCGCACGAGCACTGTACGGTATCCCGGCTAGAACGCCTTTCCACATCTTAACTACAACTAATTTACAAACCCTCTAAAGGATGTTATGGATGCAAGCATAAGTCGATATAATAATACTTCGTAAGAATCTAGAAGAAGCACAAATAATAATGAAAAAAAACTCATGATAAAATAGCTAAGGCCAACTAGAACATATGCCGTGGGCGATCAGGTATACATACAAGTATACTTACGTAAAGGTTAAATTATAAACTGACACCTAAGTTTGAAGGCCCGTTTAACATTTTAGAAAATTTAACGGCCAATAGATTTAGGGGTTCAAAATGTATCCAAACCCACTGATGTGAGAATAGTTCCATTGGCACATATCAGAATCTAAAGAAAGGTAGATGGAGTGAGGGAAAAAATGGTTGTATTTAATGAACTTGTATAATAATTTATATATATATCTATTAATCATATTGTTATGTAAACCTATTCTTTTACGCGAGTTATTACATATGTTTTACTCATTGCAGGTTTCAAAAATGATCTGTTATTGTTAGGAGTGATATTGTGTATTCAGACATCTTTGTTGTATGGAAAGAGCGCTAGGACGAAAAGAAATAGAATTTAATCATGGCTCGATTATCGAGAGAATAGATGATGTATTCATCGTGTCAAGTAATATTGTTATAGAAGTAGATATGCATGCAATATTCTTGCCTGAAGATGACGTCCTTAACTTAAAGAATGACCTGATGAGGTTTTGCTATTTCGCTTAAGGAAATGCACGAACGTAATTTTCATGCTAACTCAGAGATTTCGCTAGCTCAAACACTAAGCGTCGCGAAATGTTGTCTTATGACATACAAATAAAACCGAGGCAGAAGAACTTGCTCGTGACCTGCTGATGTGGTCTGTGCGGCACAATACTCTCGAACGCCGCAACCCCGCTTATTCTGGCTGGACTAAAACATCTTAGGATCAGTTGGCGAATCTAGGCTTAGGAATTTCAAATCGCCTTAAAGATAAATAATCAAAATAAAAAGGAATTGACGTTTTTGCAACACAAAACCGAATGGCTTTGTCCGAACTTCGCAGCCATGTTATCTTCAATCAATCAAAATAAGGAGTATCGTTAATGAACATTCAAATAATATCGATCAGTCATGGAAGTTCAACATTTGCTGGCTACATTAGCTTACTATAGTTCGAAAATAGATCATATCCGTGTGAAAATATCACATTTTATTGAAAAGTCAAAAGATTACGTAGAAGCGATTACGTTAGCAACAAAGGGTGTGTTATCTCCTCACCTCATGCCTATTAAAGATCTGACGTTAACTTTGGAAAACGGACGGGAGAAACTAGGTTATTAGACGCCCATAAAGTAGAGTTCTATTATAGCCTAATATCAGTCAGCGTTGAAAATTATAGAATTATGATCACAATTCCTTTTGATTCTTCCGATGCTTGGCAATCATACAAAAATGATATTGTTAAGATACAATAAAGTTTTGTACATACTTACCTGGCAGATATATACTTAGCTATAGACTCGGTCGTCCCGACAGAATTTCAAAACTCGCGGCACACGCGACAGGTAGGTCAGTGATCCACATTCCGCCGCTGGGGTGCGGGGTCTGGAACTATTCCCGTTTTCTAAGCCATAATTTTCTCTATTACACCTGTCTCCTGAGGGGAGGCTGGGTGGGCCATTAATCGTATATATCTGCCAGGTAAGTATGTACAAAACTTTATTGTATCTTAACAATATCATTTTTGTACAAGTAACTTACCCAGCAGATATATACTTAGCTGATTGGCACCCTTGGTGGCGGGCAAGAGACAGCTAAAAACAAAAATAATACTTAACTAAATACATTAAAAAAAACAGGGAAAAACAACCTATGTTCTTGGATAACATAATCCATAGTTCCTACCTTATTGGGCTGAAGACTTCATGACTACTGTCGATGAGTCTGCTTGCCTCAAGAGTTTCAACGAGGAATGAACCTATGGTTGAATAACTCTTTGGATCGTGTCAATGGGGGCTAGCCCGCTTACGCGACAGAGCCTATACTGGATCGTACCAATGGGGGCTGACCCACTTACATGGTAGAAGCCTTGACCTTTTGTCATATCAATGGAGACTCGCTCTTACATGACAGAGTTAAGGTTATTAAACAAATCACAAAGAGCACTGAAGCCAATCCCGATCACCTGACCATGTTAGTCTTGTTACAATCTATAAATTGTAAGAGGGTCCCTATTCCCTCTGACAATTAACCAATAAAACAACCACCATAAACAGTAATTTAAGCCTTAAACTAAATAGGATGATTAGCCTCAGCCCCTTCTCCCAGCACTGAATTCGCCGAAACATACGCTCCCAGAGCAAAGCTTTTCACTTTTGTACGAAATTTTAACATCTCTTAGGTATTCGAGGCGAACCCCGAATTACATCTCCAAAATGTCGACTCTATAAGAGCCTGAAGCGACCATGTTTTGTGAAAAGCCATCGACGTAGCTATGGCTTCTCACTTCATGAGCTCTCACTCTGAGAACCTTGAAATGCTCTTCTTCGCATTTAAGGTGAGCTTCCCTTATTACATCTTTTATGAAGAATGTAAGGCGTTCTTAGAAATCGCTCTTTTCGGATCTCTTACAGAGCACCAAAGACTTTCTTCTGTACCTTTCAGCAACTTCTTCTTCTCCAGGTAGAACTTGAGTGCCCTGACTGGACACAAAGTCCTTTCTAGTTCTCTCCCTGTTAATGAGATATTCCTTTTATCTCAAAGCTTCTGCCAAGGCTTTGAGGGATTTTCATTTTTCGCTAGAAAAAATGGTTGAAAGGAGCAAATCGCTGAATCTTTCTTAAACCCCACTTTACCTTCCAAAGCTTGCAACTCGCTCACTCTCTTGGCTGTTGCTAACGCAAAAAGGAATAAAGACTTTTCTTGTTAAGTCCCTAAACGAAGCTGCGTGAGACGGTACGAATTTTTCCGACATTAGGAACTTGAGGACCACATCCAAGTTCCAGCTAGGCTTACTTGATTACATGTTCTTTCGTGGTCTCAAAAGACCTTATAGGTCATGAAGATCTTTATTGTTTGTCAGATCTATTCCTCTATGCTCGAAAAAAACTGAGGCCAGCATACTTCTGTAAACCCTTCACTGTTGAACTGCCAGTTACAGTCTTTTCTCAAATATAGGAGAAAATCTGCGATTTCAGTTACAGAGGTACTGGAGGAGGATATTTTCTTTTCCCTCCCACACCTCAATTCTTCTAAACAACTCCCACTTCGACTGATATACTTTAGAAGTGGAGACTCTTCTGGCTCTTGCAATAGCCTTCGCCACTTCTCGTGAAAAGCCCCTTGCTCTGACAAGTCCTTCGACAGTCTGAAGGCGGTCCAGACTTAGAGCGGGGAGGTTTTTGTGAAACCTGTCGAAGTGGGGTTGTTTGAGAAGATCGTTCCTTAGTGGAAGCGATCTTGGAAAATCCACTAACCACTCCAGCACCTCTGTGAACCAATCGAGAGCCGGCCAAAAGGGAGCGATGAGGGTCATTCTTGTTCCTTCCGAGCAAGCGACTTCAAATTCCTCAACACTTCTCCTACTATCTTGAAAGGAGGGAAGGCGTACGCGTCCAAGCCCGTCCAATCTAGCAGAAAGCTGTCTATTGCTACTGCTTGAGGATCCGAGATCGGGGAGCAATAGGTTTCTAATCTGTGGTTCTTGTTGGTCGCGAACAGGTCTATATTGGGCCTTCCCCACAGATGCCACAGTTGTTGGCAAATCTGAGGATTGAGAGTCCATTCCGTGGGTAGGACTTGATCTTTTCTGCTTAACAGATCTGCCCGGACATTTTTTCTCTCCCTGTACAAACCTTGTGAGGAGAGAGATCTTCCTTTCCTGTGCCCAAATCACAGATCCTTTGCTGATTCGTACAGGTTTTTGGAAAAGGATGCGTCCCCCTTGCTTCTTTATATAAAGCGAGGGCTGTTGTGTTGTCCGAGTGAATCTGAATCCCCAGACCTGAGACCTGTTCCTCGAAATGAACCAAAGCTAGATGAATGGCTGTTAGCTCTTTCTTGTTGATGTGCCAGGACACTTGTTCTCCTTCCCAAATGCCTGACACTTCTTTGCGAACCCGGTAGGGTCGCTCCCCGCACCCTGATCTGAGGCGTCTGCAAACATACGCTAGGCGCGGGTTCTGTAAGCGAAGGGAGATTCCTTTGCTTAGTTTCTGTGGATCTAACCACCAACGGATATTCTCCTTGATCCGTTTCGAGATTTGGAAAAGTCTCTCCCAGTTGTTGGACTTCCAATCCCACTTCTCCTTCAGATCAAAAATTGAAGGGGTCGTAGGTGAAGTCTTCCTAAGGAAACGAACTGTTCCATCGAGGAGAGGGTCCCCAGCAAGCTCATCCATTCCCTCGCGGAACAATGTTCTTTCCTTAAGAAGACTGACACCTTTTCTAGGCAGCGTACTCTCCTTCCTGCGAAGATACGCTAGAAAATCCCGAGAATCCATCTGAATCCCCAGATAGACAATACTTTGCTGGGGAGTCAGCATGGATTTCTCGTGATTTACTAAAAGTCCTAAGGACTTTGTCAACTTTAGAGTCACTAAAGGTCCTCCAGACATTTTTTCTCCGATTGGGCTCTTATTAGCCAATCGTCCAGATATAACGAGATCCTGATCCCTTTCCAGATGTAGCCAATAAGCTACATTCTTCATGATGTCCGTAAAGACTTGAGGGCAGTCGAAAGTCCGAAGCACATCGCTCGGAACTGGAACACTTTTCCCTTGGAACATGAACCTCAGATATTTCCTTGCTGCCGGATGAATTGGCACATGGAAATATGCATCCTGAAGGTCCAGGGACACATCCAGTCCCCTGGACGAAGAGGAGATAGAACAGAGGAAGACGTCTCCATTGAAAATTTCTTCTTCAAGACAAAGAAATTCAGGGCACTGACGTCTAGAACTGGTCTCCATCCCCCGATGCTTTCGGTACCAGGAATAGCCGATTGTAGAATCCTGGGACTGGAGATCTTGAACCAGTTCTACCGCTTCCTTGGAAATCATCTGTTCCACTGCTTGCAACATAGCAAGCTTTCGGACCGGATCCGAGTATCTGGCGGTTAACTCCCTTGGAGTTGTCGTCAAGGAGGATTTTCCCTGAAGGGGATCAAGTATCCTTTTTTCAGGATAGAGAGGGACCAGGAGTCCGCTCCCTTCTGCGCCCAGCCGACTTTGGCAAAGTGGAGTAGCCTGGCGCCTACTTTCGTCTGGAGGACTTGCTGTTCATCTAGACTTCCCGAAGGACCTTCTAGATGGTCTACTCTTTCTCTCTGGTCTTCGAACCTCTAAGAGGGGCTCTAGAAGAGGAGGCCCCTCGAAAGGGCTGAACAAAAGAGGGTCTCTCTTTCTTCTCTATCGGCACTGCCGGCCTAAACTTCTTGGCTGAGTGCGTGAGTAGATCTTGAGTTGCCTTCATCGTAAGAGATTTCGAAACCTCTCTAACCGTCTCTTGTGGAAAAAGGTGCGGGGATAAAGGAGCAAAAAGAAGAGATGTCCTTTGCAAGGGTGATACTGCTCTTGCTAAGAAAGAGCTAAAGACAGATCTCTTCTTCAAAACTCCCGTCCCAAAAAGAGAGGCACTTCCACAGAACCGTCCATGACCGCTCTGTCCAGGCAAGGCCAGGACGCTCGAAAGTTCCTCCATGGAAACAAAGTCCGTGTCCTGAGCTCTCTTCGCTAATGCTCCTAACGCCCAGTCCATAAAGTTGAAGACTTCAAGGGTTTTAAAGAGGCCCTTTAGAAGGTGGTCCAGCTCACAACATGCCCCAAGTCGCCTTAGCAGACAGCAACGACTTCCTCCTAGCGAGAGTCCACTAAGGAAGCAAAATCCGCATCCGCGGAAGAAGGCAGGCCTAACCCCATCGGCTCTTTGGTCTCGTACCACCTTCCTGGTTTGCCTGTTAACTTGGAAGGAGGGCAGGAAAAAACTGTCTTGCCCGCTTCCCTTCTGGAAGTCAACCACTCTGAAAAAGTTTTCAATGCCTTTTTCATACAAAGAGCGGGGCGCATCTTAACGAAGGAAGACGATTTGAGAGCTTTAGTGCTGGACATCAACGATCCTGGTGAAGGAGGGTCCGCAGGATGAAGGGAGTCTCCGAACTCCTTTAGCAGCAAAAGAGAAAGTCTCTTGTAGTCCGAAACTGCTACATCTACAGGCTCTTCGTCTTCCGATACCTGTCCAACTGATCTACAGAAGGAGATCGTTTTAGGAGTGATCTGGCTCTTCCCGGGAGAAGAACTCCTTTCCCGAGAAGGGGAGTGCGGAACATCGTAGCACTCCTATACGAAGAGTGAGGCTCCTGTCTGTCGGCAACACTCTTGTGCCTACTAGACTCTTGTTGTCTAGGTTCGTCGGGTTCGTGGCGCTTGCTAGGCTCCTGGCGTCCTGATTCAGGGCGCTAAAAAAGATCCCCGCGTCCTGATTCCTTTTGACGCTTAACAGGCTCTTGGCAGCCCTAACACTTGACGAAACTAACGTACGTCCTCGGCGTCTGTTTTCTGGCGCCTCAACTCCTGGCGCCCTGACTCCTGACGCCCTGACTCGTGGCGCCCTGACTCCTGCCCGACTGCCCCTGACTCCTCGCCCTGACTCCTGGCGCCCTGACTCCTGGCGCCCTGACTCATGGCGTCCTGCTCATAGCGTCCTGATTCCTGCCTTCTAGCAGAATCCTGACGTCCTGATCCAGCGTTCTAAGAGCTCTTGACGTCCTTTCTTCTTGCGTCTTGCTGCCTCTTTGCGCCTGTCTGGCTCCTGGTCCTGAAGACCCAAGGGATCCTGATACCTAAATCGGTTTTCCGGTTCCTTGTAGCTAAACCGCTCGAATGACTTCTGCTCGATGCGCTGTGTCTAAGAGGGCGCTTCGGGAAGCCAGCCTATAGGGCGAAAGGGCTCTTCTCTCATGGAGAACAACTCCTATCCGACGAGTCCCTTGACGAAGGCGATAAACGCCCTGGAGATCGTGAGAGTTCTCTCCTATACGAAGAAGGACGCTTAGCGGAACTCTTCACAGGAGCGAGACATCCTTCCTCCTTGTAGAGTCCTTAGCAAAAGAGCCTACGAGCGACGCTAACGCTCTTGCAGATTAACCAAAAACAAAAACTTCTTGGTCGGATCCTGAAGAGCAGGCTCCTCTTGTCTAGTCCTCTTAGGTCCCGAAGGCCAATCCTCGGGAAAACGCTCTGGGCTGGAGTCAGCAGCGTCTCCTTTAGGCGCCTTCCAGGCTCTCTTCAAAGGGCGCGAACGATGAGGCCGAACTCCATCCTCGTTTAGGAGAGGAAGAGTCTGAGGCCGAAAAACACTCCTTTTAGGACGCCTTTTCTGCGGCAATCCGAGGCAGCCTGGGACTTAACAACAGGATCTGCCGAAGGGACGCCTGACCGTTGGGGATGTTCTGCATCCTCCCTGCGGCTTTCGACATTCCTCCTCCCTGGTCCTGGGAGTTTGGAAGAGGTCTAGGCCTAGGAGCAATGAGGAACCGGTCAGACGCCCCCCCTCCACTGCACTGGGGACACTGCACAAGTCATATCACCACTCTTACCTTGGTTTAGAGCTCGTAGCTGAGCTTGAAGTTTCTTAATTGAAGCTTTTACATTTTCCCTCTCTGATGAAGAATCTTTGGATTCAGAACGGGAGAAGCAGCTGAGGCTAAGGAAAATTGTTAGAAGGAGAGTTAATTTCTTGTTCTAAGGAGCAAGATCTACTAGATGACCTAGCTGAAGCCTTCCTCACTCTATCTCTCTCAAGCTTCCTAACATATGATGATAATTCCTTCCATTCAAGCTCCGTAAGGTTCTCGCATTCCACACAGTGTTAATAAAAGAACATTCATTCTCCCTGCATTTAGCGCAAATACTATGCGGATCTAATGCCGATTTAGGCAGCCTAACCTTACAGTCTTCCCTACTGCAAACTCTAAACATAGGTGAAGCCTTAGCGTCAGACATCGTGAAAGAGTAGTCAAAACCAAAGTCGAAAAACATTGTCCACAATAAGCGTATGCCAAGCCAGAGAAAAAAACAAAAGAATACGTCACCAAAAAACCAATCCAAATTCTCGGCAAACGAGTTGAAATCCAAGATGGAGGAACGAACAATAGGTGTTGTCCGTTCAAACCGACAGAGAAATTATGGCTTAGAAAACGGAATAGTTCCAGACCCCGCCACCCAGCGGCGGGAATGGTGGATCACCTGACCTACCTGTCGCGTGTGCCGCGAGTTTTGAAATTCTGTCGGGACTACCGAGTCTATAGCTAAGTATATATCTGCTGGGTAGTTACTTGTCAAAATAGCACAGTTTCCTACTTTCATGACGAATAACTCAAGTCCAGTAATATCCAATTTGACGGGGCATGTACTGATTTCTTCTGATAAGAAATCATTTACAGTCATTAAAGACTTAGATAAACTCACTCACTGTTCAGAAGCCATGAATAATAAAATTTGTAACAGCTGACTCTTTTGAATTCTATCATGTGAGTTAGGCATAGTGCTAAACGGCTCTCTCTCTCATACAAGCGAAGGTTTGTCTGGGAAACTTTATCCCTTTTACGGTAATAAATTCAATTACAGGATGAATATGGTTCCTGGATCCGTTACGATAAAGCCGGATTCGACTAGTGTTGTCCAGATGGGACCACCGCCCATGCCCCTATCTTTGTAGCAGCCGATGGTTGTACGGGGACATCTACAAACTACACCGTCAGAGGGGTCAACACGATAATACGTGAGAAGGCGTATTTTGCGAACTACACTTGGGCATCTACAATCATCCCATCACTACCTCTCCCATACAACGCGCGGTGGCTCATCGTTTGACGCAACTGGGCTGAGATGACCCACGCGTCACCGACTTATGCATGTGGAGAAAATCTTCGCTACTACATTCTGCTAGCCGTGTTCAGCGTGACGGCCATATTGGTTATCGCTGTCAACATCTTTGCTTGGTGTAGGCTGAGGCGTAAACAGAAGGATCTCCAAGGGAACGTATTGGCCCGTCTAGATGACGTACCCGTTAAACTCAAGTCGTTTGAGTTTAGGGCCGCCTGAACCTGGCCACTTCAGTTTGTGCCTAGGGAATTGTCTGGAATTGTGTTGTGTGTGAAAAGCAGTCCGTATGCTGGCAAAATGTAGGACAAGAAAGACTCACACCTTTGCATTTGAACAGTTAAAGTATCTCCCGGGCACCTAATAAAACATTATAGCCCAATATTATACATTAATATATTCCTAAAGGTATTTTTTGGGCACCTAATAAAATATATCAGCCCTATATATTGCATTTGTGCAGAATTACATAGTTATACTATTATACCATTGTACAATTATATTTATCTATTGCAAAGAGTGTCAAGTACTCTTTAACAATTATCCATGATCATGCTATAATCATTATTTAGTAACCATTATTCTTAATCAGGTTACCTATTATCATATTAATCATGTATACATGTTAATCTTTTGATTTTTACCTTTTTATTATTTTGGGGTACCTAATCATTATTATTACCAAACATGGATCTATATTTTCCATGCATTTATCTTTGTTTATGAGTATGTCAAAAAGGGTATGTAACAGAACCTTTTAATGCATTTAATCACTTATTATGTTTATACCTAGACGTATGTTACGAGCACGCTCCTATGAAACAATGTTAAAGTAATTTTTTTTTATTCAAGGCTTGAATAGGTAGCAGTCCGAGCCTAATGTAATAAATACATTTATTCAGTTTACAGGATCTGTCTAAATGAAACCCATGACCTGAGTCATGGCATTAGGAGGGTCCTACGTGACCAAAGCAGATCTAGATTACGCTATGCGCTGTCTGCAGTAGCCTGGTCTAGCTCTGAGCTTTGTCAACATTTTATGTTAATGATAACTTTGCACAACAACTTCCATGGGAAGCGGTTGACCTGTTAACCTACGCCGGAAACTTGTAACTTCCGAGCCGGCGGACTACGTATGTTTTTATATGAATCGCTGAGATAGCTAATGTTCCGCTATCGACGCGATGCTTTAGAAATGACAATTTGTCGAAAATTGCATTTTTCCTAACTATACAAACCTGAGGTCCTTTAACCCTTTGAATACGACTGGGTCGTATACGATACGTTTCCTAAGGTATCCCAGAACACGGGTGTCGTATACGGTCACAGGCAATTTCCTTTCATGTGGAAGACTGATGATTGAACTACTGGCCTGTTTTTTTCTTGACATGGTTACAATCTGCCAGTTGTCATACTGTGAATTCATATAAATGTGTGCATTTCCCTAAAATCCACTATTTCTCATCAATATGTTGTAGAGGAGGAGTCAGCGTACAACATCTTCGAGCTTTGACCGCCGCAGATCGAGAGAAGCTCTCGATGACGATAATTATTTTGTAGACTTTCTCGGTTAATTTTCTAGATATGAAAATGAATGGGATTTAGAAGACATTTAAATGAATAATTATACGCCTGGTGCAAGAGACAGGGATGAAATTTCGACCGACAGTGAAAATAACGAAAATCTGCTACCTAACGAAAGTAACGGTGTTGAAAGAAGTCGGATAAGCGACTGCGAGTTGACTCAGTGATGAGTGGGTTGCCAGTAAGTTCCAGCCCCGAGATTTCGTATTTGACGGCAGTGGCAGGGCATTACGTCAAGATGTAGGTAATGCGAATGAAAATTCAAAGGAAGTACTCCGAAGTAGATCATGTTTTTCAATTTTTCGATAACGACTTTATGTGGCTGACTATTAGAGACAAAACCGTTTATATAAAGATTCCTTGTTGGTTACAATTGGAAATGCAGTACCAAAATATATGCGAAAGTTTGCCCAGGTTACTGTGAACGAAATGGTACGCTTCCTGTGTGTGATTATGATCATGTCGCATCTAAGTAAACGTCGCATCGTTGATTACTTGATTACGCTTGAGGCAAACTAGACAAAAGGAGAATGAGAAGGCTGATGGCAAGGGACAGATTTCATCGAATTCTAGCTCTACATTTCGTTGACAATTCACAAGGAAAAAAAACATTTCGTTGATAATTCACAGGAGAGACCCAGATAAAAATGAAATAAAATAGATAAATAAACCAGAGTTCGTCAATGTGCGTAGCAAAATCAGGGAAAAATTTCAACCTTTCAAAGATTTATGCATAGATGAAAGTTTGATGGTATGGAAGGGAAGGCTTAGTTTCAGCAAAATATTCCAAATAAAAGAAGTCGATTTGGTGAAAAATATTGGAACTTTGTGATGCCCAAACGGATTGTATTCTCGATTTTATAATAAATCTACAGACATATTGGTAGATGAAAACCTAGGCGTATCTGGTTCTGCGGTAAAAGCATTTATGCCTACGTATCTCGGAAAACATGTGTCATGTAAACACGATTGTCACCTACCCACATTCACCAGGATCAATATTATAAACCACTTATGACCAAAATATATAATTGTGTAGTGTATGCAGGGCTGCTTTCGTGGCATCTAGATATATAAGTACATACCTTTATACATACATACAAATATGCATGCATGCATGCAAACATACATACAAGCGTCCACATACAAATAAATAATAAATATTTAAATATATATATATGTATGTATGAATGTATGTACTTATATATCAAGAGTGTATACATTCATACATATAGCATGTATACATACAAAATACAAACAAACACACATACCACTGTTGATCACAATATATAATTGAGCAGTGCATGCAGCTTTTTCGGGGCCTCTAGAGATATAAGTACATACTTCCATACAAGCATACAAATATGCATCCATGCATATGTACAATCAAATGTGCATCCATACACACACACACACACACACACACACACACACACATATATATATATCTATATATATATATATATATATATCTATATATATATATATATATATATATATATAGAACGTGATAAATCCATAAGGAAGGTGTGTGTATGCGTGTGCATGCATATAATATATATATATATATATATATATATATATATATATATATATATATATATATATATATATATATATATATATATATATACAAGTATATGTGTGCTTATTTTTGTATGTTTGTATGTATATATACAAAATATGTATGTATGTATGAATGTATACACTCTTGATTTATAAGTACATACATCCATATATATATATATCTATATATACATATATATATATATATATATATATATATATATATACATATATATATATATATATATATATATATATATATATATATACATACCTTTATTTATCCATTCATCTTGTTCCAAACTTTCGTGATTCAGTTATACACACACACACTCATACATACATATTATATATATATATATATTATATATCTATATATATATTAATTATAATAATTATATATATATATAGATATAACATATATTATTATACATATAGATATTATCTATATAGTATCTAATATATATATTATATATATATATGATTATGTTTTTATATATATATATATAATATATAATATATATATAATAGTTTGTATAATCCTATATAATTAATTATATTATATATATTATAAATATCTATATAAATATATATTATATGGATGTGCGTTTGAGTTGTACGTATACAGGATGTATATTTGTATGCATATATGAACGTATGTACTTATATCTCTAGAGGCCCACGAAAAAGCTGCATACACTGCACAATTACATGCTTTGATCAACAGTGGTATGTGTGTTTGTTTTGTATGTTTGTATGTATACATGCGTATATGTATGTATGTATGAATATATCACTCTTGATATATAATGCATCATTCATAGATACATATATATTTACATGTAAATATTTATTTTATTTATTTATCATTTGTATGTGGATGCTTTTATGTATGTATGCATGCATGCATATTTGTATGTATGTATGAAGGTATGTACTTATATCTCTATAGTGTATACATACATACATTATATGCCTGTATACATATAAAACATTTCAAACAAACACAAACATACCTTATATATATATATATAATATATATATATATATAGATATATATATATATATATATATATTAGGTATGTGTGTGTTTGTTTGAATGTTTTGTATGTATACATGCATACATGTATGTATGTATACACTCTCGATTTATAGGTACATACATTCATACATACATATATATGTATATACATATACATATTTCTTTATTTATTTGTATGTGTACGCTTGTATGTATGTATGTATGCATGCATGCATATATATGTATGTATGAAGGTATGTACTTTTTATCTCTAGAGTCCACGAAAACGCTGCATACACTACACGATTATATATTTTGAGCAACAGTGTTCTATAATATTGATCGTAGTGAATGTAGGTAGGTGACAATCGTGTTTACATGTCACATGCGGTGTGACAAACGACGTGGGTGGTATCTGAGATACTCGTGTCCTTTGACAGAAATTACCTGCCTTGTCTCCAGCTCTTTGTACCTTTCCTTTCCGTTTATCGAATTTGGTGGGCGTGACGTCGGAATATTAGCTTGAAAATAGGGCCACGGGATTATCTCAAGTCCTGACGGTCTCCCGTTCCTTCTTTTATTGACAATGGCGGATTTTGGAATCTTCCTTTATCACCAGCTGCTAATACGATTTCACTTTCCCCTGACTTTTGACTGCTATCATCTATCAAACAATGAATTGGAATCTGTCAGAGGGATACAGGGTAATCCCAGGCGCTATTCCCAAGGTAGTATTCCAGCGTTCCGGTACACAAAACTCAACGCAGGTGGCAGGTAAACGAGAGCAGAAAACAACAACCGAGTCATTTTCATCAAAAGGATTCCGGCATCTCAAATACTACCTGCGTCGACCGTCACCTGCTACATGCGCAATGCATATACGATTGTCACCGACCAAATGTCCATATTCTTATATACATACACACACACACACACACACACACACACATATATATATATATATATATATATATATATATATATATATATAATATATATATATATATATATATATATATATGTGTGTGTGTGTGCCTGCGCACGCGCGCAATTTTGTGTGTGTGTTTTGTGTGCGTGTTTGGGTATATAATTTACTTTTTTTTTTTTTTGTTGGCTGTTCCAGTAAAGAAATTAACTCAGTTTCCTCCACTTGTAATAAAAGTGATTAGCAACGCAGAACGTGGGGCCCCGGGTGTTATTGGTAAGGATTCCTTTAGGCTATGAATAATCCCGGCTGGAGCGAAGTACTTATACGGACCCATGCAGCGCTCGTACCTTTTGTGTGGGACCAGGACTAATCGCTTCATGCCCTAGGGGTTGTTTCTCTTTTTCCTCATTCGGAATACGCACAGACAAGGTATGAAAGGCGAATAGGAAATAGATGAATATAAAAACATTGGGAAAATTTCTGACGACAGACAATTGTTAGGATGTCTAGTAGTCCTTTTTGCAATAACCTTTACTGCTTAGGCCAAAAATAACAAAAGAATTCGCCACTTGTAGAGCGCAAACGTATAATCTGCTAGAATAATTTTCACAGGTGATGGAGAGGTTCTGGGGGAACAATTATTATGTCTCCTTTTATTCATTTAACCTGGTCCCATTTAAATGATTTACCTTTTTATATGGCACAAAAAGATATTCTAATTTTTCTTAGTGTTCATTTATTATTTGGCAGCAGCTTCTCTCTCTCTCTCTCTCTCTCTCTCTCTCTCTCTCTCTCTCTCTCTCTCTCTCTCTCTCTCTCACAAACACTTTCCCAGTAAGTAACACGGTATTCTCTCTCTCTCTCTCTCTCCTCTCTTCTCTCTCTCTCTCTCTCTCTCTCTTCTCTCTCTCTCTCTCTCATAAACACTTTCCCGTAAGTAACCACGGTATTCTCAGTATCTCTCTCTCTCTCTCTCTCTCTCTCTCTCTCTCTCTCTCTCTCTCTCTCTCACACACACACATAAACACTTTCCCGGTAAGAAACGGTATTCTCATTATCATGGAAGTGTCGGAGATAGTTATTTTTTCTAAATAGTAGTCTTAGAATAATGGTGTAACAAATAATGTAAATATCTGAGAAGAATTCCTACATACATCTAAAAAAAATGTAATCTTGAATAGATAAAATTCCTATTTATTTCCAAGAATGTATAATAAGTTATTAGAAGTTATTCTATATCGTTGAAATATAAAGCATGATTGACATAAAGTACTAAATATATTCGTAAATCTCTCATAGTCAAGAGTTTTATAAGTCTAAGTGTACGTCTGAATGGTAAAATCGAGACAAGACAAATTCCATGCTAGTCTTATATAAGAGCTCCCAAAGCGTTCATAAATCATAATTTCTAAAACTACGTATAGTATTTCTTGTCGACTGGTTACTTTTTTAATTGCTATGAATATCCATTCAGAAAAAAAAATGGGTTAATATATAATCAGTGATGTTCTCATTTACAAAACCTTATTGTAATTGCGCCTATTGGAGTTATTGTTGAACAATTAGAGGGTGTGTATCTTGGTAAATCTCTCTCTCTCTCTCTCTCTCTCTCTCTCTCTCTCTCTCTCTCTCTCTCTCTCTCTCTCTCTCTCTCAAAAATAATAAATCTCAATTTTGTAAGCGGAAACATAAAAATTATCAATATTTTCATGATTAGTTTTCTGGCGGATATGCAAATAACTATTAACACTAATATTCAACTGTGCTGTAGATGTGTTTCGGGGATTCAAAATGAATAAAAAGAAAAAAAAATGTGTGTCGTCCGCAATTAGTGAAGTACTCATACCTCTGGCAACAGTAAACCCCGATATATAGTACGTATGATATGTTTATTTATTTGTGATGTTACATAATTACATATTATATATATTACGGATGACTACTATCAAAATATTATCATAAAACTAAAACAGGTTAATTTGTAGGAAAACAACAAAGAAACGAGCTGTTACAATGATTGTTTACGTTTTCGTGCGTCTGGTAGCATACTACAGGTGACTCCCGTCAGAAAAACTCCGGGTTCTGGGGACCTGTGAGATCTCATCCCAGGCGTAATCAAAGGGTTAACAATAGGAAGTAGCTAGCGGCAGCTGGAACGGTCGTAAGCTTTGAACAAGGGGAGAACGGTAGTTAACTGCTTGTCCGAGGCGCGCGACTGGGAGGTAAACAAATCACTTTTGCTTTTGGCCCATGCAAAATACGCAGAGTGAGGGGTGGCATGAGGAGGGACTATATGTAAAAGGACCATAATATTTTTGTTTTTGTATAGTTAGGAAAAATGCAATTTTCGACAAATTGTCATTTGTTCCGATACGTAATACAAACCATCGGTCCTTTAACAATAGGAAGACTCACTTCTTGGTGGGAGGAATCTGACGTCGTTTGATTGAACAGACTGGTGGTTCGTCCATCCCTGGAATGTCTCCTTGGTCGTAAGAGCGAGGGAGGGATCCAAGCCTCTGTCCGATTGATCGGGGTGTGCACCGCAGGATCAATGGTCAGACCTCTGGGCCGAGTACTAAGAGAGAGGCAAGCGTATCTCTTCGTACCAGCAAGCAAGAACTTGTTCCTGTTTGCAAGAGGCAACATAAAGTATGGGTTGTCTCAAGCTGGCATCCACTTCCTCCCCCTTGTTGGAGGAAGTGGTGGATATACGCTCCTATCCCTAGTGAAAGGGATAGGATGGGGCTCTGTTGAGTAGCTCACCTTGCATCTTGTCTTATCCAGCAGGGTGACGACTGTGTCCCTCTAACCACAGGTAGAGGGGAAGAAAAAGATGGGAAGAGGAGCCAGTCACACTCTCATTCACTCATCCATTCTTACGGTCACACACCAGGACTCGATGCTGTTCAGCCTGCGAGGGTCTGGGTGTTCGCTACACAACGTGTTGAGCAGCCACCACGGGTCCCAAGGAAAAAGATCCAAGGACCTGTGGGCAATATCCCTAATGGTAGAAGGAAGGGCATGTGGTCTGGTTGGACCAGACCCCTGCCTTCAGTACCTGCGCCACGGAGAAGTTCTTGCGGACAAGGCAGCATCTCCTTCGCATCGAAGGCGGTGAAGTCCATTAGGGAGGGGATTGTGAACGACTCGAACCAATCGTCAGGGACCGAAGGGTTCTGAGTCTTCGCTACGAAGTTCGGTACGAAATCGAGCGTCACGGATCCCCATCCCCTGGATGCTTGACTTCGCAGGAGAAGTCATGCAGTTCCTCAGAGGAAAAGAAGGAAATAGTCGCATGACCTATCCCTCTTCTCTACTTCGGTGATGTCCAGTACCCATACTGGTCTGTCCGTTTGCCACGAACGTCTCTCGCATCCTCCTATCCCCATGCAGCAAAGTTCTCGGTAGTGGATAGGACACCGACACTCCATGGTGGGTGTCGATGGTATGGGTACTGTGACAAGCTATTATTAAAACGAAGTAATGATTGCTCTGTAACAACCGAACTAAGTCAACAGCGTAGTTCGTAACTGACTCGGGCGCTCTGACAGCTGCCGACTGACCTGCGTTCGGTAGGAGCAAGTTGTCCAAGCATCCGAGTAAGTCACGTGACCTTCGCCTTTAAAGGGTTATGCCGAGAGACCAAACAAATAATGTATTTGTTTTGTCACCAATGCCGGACAGCGAGGTGATGATTCTCTTAAGGCATGTGCCCAACAGGCGAAAGTCAATTGCCTTCTAGAGACCGAGGTCCCTGAAGGCAAAACATCTCATGGTTGTTGAATCTCAGCTAAGGAGAAAACAACACTATGTACCGTTGAAGACGAAGGTAGATATTGAATGCAACCTACGTCTTCACAGACGAATCGAGAGAAGGATTCTCAAGATTCATAACCTGTGCTTACAAATGACAAAACGCTAACCGCTATTTCATTGCTGTCCGGTGAGAAGTCGTATTGCAATGAAAGCGGGGCGTTCTTCAGTAATGAAAACACAGGGGAAAGCCGCCTGAAGAACTGCTTCTCATGGGCTGAACATTTGGAAGTAGAGCTGTCAGGTCGGAGAGTAGGCGATGTCTTCTGACACATCTTGTAATTCGGGTTGAACAATGAACAATTGTACACCTACGAATACGAGATATTTTGAAGACAAACTCAGATGTCTGCAAAATCATTCGCATTATCGCAGTGCGATGCAGCGGGAGACTTGTACAGACTTCTGTTACCGTGCGGTAAACAGAAAGATGAAAGAGTCCAAGAGATATCTCTGTTGAAAATTCTCGCAATGTCGAAGGCGATGGAATCTAGCGTCACAGCAGTAGATGGTCCTTCATTATTGCGAGAATCCCCGTTAATCAGAGACCTAAGTCCATGATTGTTGGGCAGAGATAGGGTTCGGTAGTCAATCAAAGCAGGGCAGAGAGAGACATAACTGACCGTGCATCTCGGAGGCCCAGCTGATACTGAGCTGCTATCAGGCAGTTCAATACGCAGTAGTTGAGCCTGAGCTCTCGCTGACTCGTCATCCTGAGTTGCCAGGTAATCCATTATTCCACGAAGGAATGCGTTCGGCTAGAACTACCGAGCATAAAAGATATGCTCGAGCAATTATATTTAGGCGAAACGAATTTCAGTAAATATAAAAGTTGAAATGGTGTTGTCGTGACAAAACCATAAGTATATAAAATTGAAACTGAAAACTCCTGGGAGGTTGCAGGCAACCCCGAGTTGCAGTTCAATTAGAATACTTCTCTTCTAAGTCGCAATCCGTAGATAAACTAGGATATGCGCCTACCCCTCGGACAATTCAACTGCTTAGTAGAATCATGTCGCGAGGTTAATATACGTAGTATATTTGTAGGATTCTGAACAACGATCTCCATCCTAAATTCTTTCCTTCAAGAAAACAAAGTAAGGATTGGAGATCGACCACCTTCGATCTCTATCAAAAGAGAGAGCGTGAAGGAGAAGTCTTCCTCGAAGGAAAGCTTCAATGGTGAACAGAATACTAAGACGATAGTTCAAGCCAAACTGGATATTCCCGTCCGATCTTCTCTATTCCAGGTTGGTCGCCTACTGTGAGATAGTTTCTTTCAGCAGCAGTCTTCTTCCCAATGCTAGAAATTCCAGGAATTCGAGCATAGGCGAGGTTCCCGATTATCGTGTAACATATCGGGAATTCTCGTCTCGCCTAAGTGTTTGGAGATCGTAAAAAACTCGAACACTCTGAATGCGCTAGAAATTCCGTAGAATTCTAAGCACTCTGCGAAACCCCCACCGAATTCGTTAAACGATATCGGCTGGTGGTCCTCTCGATTCCCGTAGAAATCGAGAATGGGGCAGGATCCCTCCTCAACGACCGGGGCTTACGTCAGGTAGGACCCGAAGGTCCCCCCGGTAGCGGAGTCCCGAACGTGGGATCCTACAGAGAAATCTCTGTAGGATCCCTCCCCTTTCCCTCGTAGCCGCAAGGAGAGAGGGAATGGAAGAGGAACTGGATACTCGCTCGCCTTCCCAGGGGAACTAGCAGTTGGAGAAGAGTAGGAGCAGCCATCGCCTTGCGGCGATGGCCTCTCAGAGTCTGGGAAAACGTATCGTCAGGAGAAAACGTTTTCCCGCTGAGGGTTACGAACTCTCACTGTAGGTAAGGGTCTGCCGCCACTGTGAACGTCGTCTGGGTGGGGCTGATCGACACCTGACAGGAGAGAGCCGATACCGTCCTCCGACTCATTCCAGTCCTCGTCGAGGTCGAAACCTCTCAGGAGGACCGAAGGAGTATTTAAATACGGTGTCCGAAGACATGTAGAAACGCCGCTGTCGCAGTAGAGGAGGTGGAAGTAGCTTGATCGACCGGCCAGAACTGAGAGAGCCTTCTTGTCCGGAGACGAGAGACTCTGGTTCGAGACAGAATCGGCAAGCTCCGATCGCGGCAGACCCACCGTCGGTTTGGGTTCCCTCTCGGGCCCCAAAACGACTCGAGCAGAGATGTAGGCTCTGCTGGTGGGAGCGGCAATCCTTCCGCAAGGTCATTATGCTGACGAATCAGCTTAATGACTTTTGCAAATTCCTCTGTATCTCGGGAGTAACCGCGTCTTGCGGAGTAGGACCGTCCAGTCCCTCCAGCAAGAACAGATCCCGAGATACTCCTCCTTCAGAAGGAGGAACAGCGGCAGACCCCTGACGGTCGCCTCCAGCTACTTGCGCGTATGTCCTGGTCGGTCTAGAACCGTGCCTGGTCCATACGGCGTCATAGCGGGATCGCGAGCGGCGCACCTCTCGCGATCACTCATAGGTACCTCGCTCCTCCCGGTGTAGCCCGAGGAGGTTGAAGATACAGGAGAGGCAGACCTGACGCTCCCCCCTAGCTCGCTGGCAGGACCAGCATGCTTGGAGGGCTGCTGCTGATCGTCAACCCGCGGTGGCGATCGAGCAGCAGGCCTAGCCTTGCCGCTCGCCTGGGGCGAGAGGCTCGGCTGAGAACGTCGACGCTGATCTCTAGCGTCAGGCGAGCTGTTGCTGTTACCGTCTCCGCCCTCGGTCCCGATGGAGCGGCGTCAGGTTACCTGCTAGGCTCGCTGTCGCGGTGAGACCGGCGAGCGTCCTCTCGGCGCGTCGAGCCGCTGGTACCAGTCGTGGCTGGTACCGACGGCCGCGGGGACCCCTTCCTCGCCTCAACCCGTGGCTGGTCAGCGACCGTCACATCAACCCGAGCAGCCACCTGGTCGCTGCGAGAGCGTCCACTGGCCTGGCGAGAGTCGTCTGCATGACTCTCGCCAGTCTTCTGCTCCGCGCTTCGGTCTTGACGGCGAGCGAGCTCGGGTGTCAAGACTTTGGCTGGACGGTCTCCCGCGGGAGACCGTCCACTCGGTACTTCTCGCTAACGAGAAGCCGAGGCGGATCCTGGTTTAGCGGCAGAACCGCTAGAACCAGGCGAGGAAGTGCCAGCCGAAGCTGGTACTCCTCTGGTCCCCGTCTTCTTCTCCTTGGTAGAAGAAGAGACGGGCCCTGTTCCCGAGGGAGCAGGAGGACCAGCAGAAGAGCTCCCCGAATCGCCGGAGCGAGACGGGCCCTTAGAAGGTCCCGAAGGAGCCTTCTTAGGGGGGAAAACACGGGTTACCAGCTGGTGTCGCTGCAAGAGCGGCCGCTGGCCTGGCGAGAGTCACCTGAGCGGCTCTCACCAGCCTTCTGCTCCGTGCCGCGTCTTGGCGCCGAGCGAACTCTGGCGCCGAAACTTGGCTGCACGGTCTCCCGAGGGAGAACGTACACTCGGGATCTCTCGCGAACGAGAGACCGAGCCGGAACCTGGCGTAGCGGCATCGCCGCTAGCACCAGGCGAGGAAGTACCAGAGCTAACCGATACTCCTCTGGTCCCCGTCTACCTCTTCCTTACGGAAGGGGAGATGGGCCCCGCTCCCGAAGGAGCAGGAGGACCAGCAGAAGGAGCAGGAGGACCAGCAGAAGGACCCCGTGGGACGGGCCCTTAGAAGTTCCCGAAGGAGACTTCTTAGGGGGGAAGGCAGCCTCCTTCTTCTTCGGCTTATGGGCCTTAGAAGTCGAAGGGGAAGAGGCAGCAGCAGACGATGAAGACGAAGATGACAGCTTCCTCTTCTTCCTCTTCCTCGTCAGCTCACGCAGGACAGTTGTCAGGTCCTCCATCCAGGCCGGAGCCGGGGCTATTGCCGAAGCAACACGGCCCGACTGCACCTGTCCGGAAGGACCTGGGACTGGGGAAGACACACCGTGGGCAGGACCAGCATGGACAGGTTCAGGAACCAGGAGCGACAGGAATAGCAACCAGCTCAGGAGCGGCAGCGGTAGACCCAGAAGGGACAGCCAAGCCAACAGCGGGAATCACATCAGCAGCGGGAATCACATCAGCGGCAGGTACGGCAGGCCCAGCGATCACCTCGTAGAATCATCGGCAGCCAGCGGAACCAAACCTGGGTACTGGCGGCCGGTCCAGGGGCGAGCTGCTGGAACAGCGGAAGTCTGGGGCAGGCAACAGAAGAAAACAGGCGGCGGCGGCAACCCCCTCGGTACGGCGGCGGCCCTAGTAGCGCCAGACGGCGTCACCGACACAGCATGGGGAGTGTAGACCAGGAGGGGGGGTGGGGGGAGTAGCATAAGCGGCCGTGGTAGTAGTGGAGACCGCCCCAGACCTCGCTAGACGCTGCAGCAGCCTGTGGATGCTAGGCACGCCCTGCCGCCGCGGTGGTCCATACCTGTCCAAGGTCGTCTCCCACGGATGTAGCACCTGCGGTAGCATAGATAGATTAGTAAGAGGGGTTCCCTCACGCACGGGGGGAAGACATGCCCCACCCCGAACGCAAGGAAGACCCCAAATACAAAATACAACGAAGAAGCTGAGCGGGGGGCAGGAAGGAAGACGAAGAATCGGATACCAAGGGAGTCGCGGGAGAGCTTTCCGACGACTTCCTGGCAGACCTTCGCTTCCCCTACCCCCGCACAGCAGTGAAAAGTAATATGAAAATGAAACAGAATACTGCCCTTGCGATTCACTTCATAGAACTTAAAGGGAAAAAGATCAATTCCCGGGTAAGAACGGAAACTTGATCCAAATAATATGATGCTATCATAAAATATATATGAAAATGAAACAGAATACTGCACTTGCGATTTCACTTTCACAGAAAATAATCGTAAGGATCAATTCCCGGGTAAGAGCGAAAATTGATCCAAATTAAATTTATGCAAATAAATAATGAAAATGAAAAGAATACTGTATTGCGAATCCACTTTCATTGCATTTTATCATACAAAATAAAAGGCTCGTGCCGAGCGCAATCATGCTCTCGGTAACGAACGCACAGGGCAAAAATATAATGAAAAAAAAAGTACTTACATTTTTCAATTACACACTTTCGCCCAAAATACATGACTTGGCGCGAGCGCGCCCGCCCTCGGCACCGAGACACAATTCAAGGGTTCAATTTTTGAAAAGAGAGGAAATCGCCGCATCTACGGCGATAGCTCCATGTTGGTTCATAATTAAGTAATGAAAATGAAAACAGTGTACTTACAGTTTCATTTTCAAGTCAAACAAACTATTAGTAGAAAACACAATATAAACAAAGCATACGACGATGAAGCGGGCAGAGAGCGATGACGAACACGTCCTTCACACCCGCGGCCGAAAGCAAAAGTGATTTGTTTACCTCCCAGTCGCGCGGCGACTGTCGGACAAGCAGTTAACTACCGTTCTCCCCTTGTTCGAAGCTTACGACCGTTCCAGCTGCCGCTAGCTACTTCCTATTGTTAAAGGACCGATGGTTTGTATTACGTATCGGAACAATGGCAGTTCCGTGCCAACCCTCAAACATATCGGTCTTCCGACCGAACTGCATCTCCTAGTATGGAGTTACAGAATAAAGTTGTTATATTTGTTCAACTTATCTGTTTGAATCATCTCCTTTAGTTAAGAAGAACCACTCTACTAAGATATCCCAAGGAGATGGGAGGAACCAGAAATACTTACGAATGACAGTCGTAAGGAGAACACAAAAAAAGTCTATCGCCAAGCGAAGAGACTTAAATATATGTATGTATGTGTATGTATATATAATATATATATATGTATGTATGTATGTGTATGTGTGTATGTATATATATATATATATATATATATATATATATAATATATATATATATATATATATATATAATATATATATATATATATATATATATAGATATATATATATATATATCTATATATATATTATATATATATATACAGTGGTACCTCGAGATACGAAAGGCTCAACTTACGAAAAACTCGAGATACGAAAGGCTCAACTTACGAAAAATTCGAGATACGAAAGCTGACACGAAAAATTTTACTGCTCTACATACGAAAAATTTTCAAGATACGAAAGGTTTCTGAAAGTCCGAGATTCGCCCGATAACAATTTTGAAACGCGCGCTGCGCACCGCCATCTTAGTTCTAGTAGACTCGCCACCATCCTCCTGCTCTCCCATTGGTTCCTGATGCTAGCCAAGCCATGAGATCCTTCTCTCCTATTGGACAGCATCCCTCCCATCATGCATCTTACGTGGTGGCGTGCCTTCGCTCGGCCACTTCGCACCCGAAGCTTTATCATACGCATGCGGCATTCGTTCGGTCCAACGATGTAGTTTCGTATCGTAAATTTGTTAGTGATTTCATTGTGCTACTTTATCATGTGAGAACCTAATTAGTATACATACTACATACGTAACTTAATTATGTACAGTACATATTAGTCATGGGTCCCAAGAAAGTTGCTGAAGTTCACAGAAAGAAGAGAATGCTTTCTATGGAGACAAAAATGTAGATAATAAAAAAGTATGAAGCTGGCTTGCGGTTGAGTGTGATCGCTAAGGAATACGGCCGAAATCCGTCGACGATAGGCACCATCCTTAAGCAGAAGGAAGCCATCAAAGCAGCTACACCTTCCAAGGGCGTGACTATTTTGTCCAACAAGAGGAGCCATGTGCATAATGAAATGGAAAGGCTGCTTCTTGTATGGATCGAGGACAAAGAAATCGATGGCGATACGATAACCGATACGGCAATCTGCCAGAAGGCCAGCGCTATTTTCAGCGATTTGATTGCCCAAGCCGAAGACGACGGCGGAGAGGGGACATCAACGGCAACCCCAGAGTTCAAGGCTTATCATGGGTGGTTCTAAAAATTCCGTAAACGGACTGGCATCCATTCGGTGGTGAAGAAATTGAAATTACGTAAAGTATAAAAAAGTAAAAAGAAATGTAAAAAAAAAAAAAAACTATAAATTCTATTTTAAGTTTTTTGTAAAGTTAAGTGTTACAGTTTTGTTAATGTGCTTTGTAAAGTTTAGTTTGTTTTTCTGACATTTTTTTGTGTTTCGTAAAGTTAAGTGTACGTATCTGCCGTTTGTCCTCCTCCTCCTCTGCCGCCACTTTCGGAGATAGCCTCACTCGAAAGGTAAGCTTCCACATTTTACGTTACAGTAATAATATTTCTTGTACACTAATACAGTGGACCCCCCGTATTCGCGTTCTCCAGATTCGCGGACTCACACATTCGCGGATTTCTCTCGGGAACGTTTCCCTGCATTATTCGCGGAAAATTCGCGCATTCGCTGTATTTTTCTATGATAAATATCCACAAATTCCTGGTTTTTTTGGATGAATTTCATCCTAAAATGCACTTTTTGTGATAAAACTATTAAAAAAACCATGTAGGAGAATTTGTAGAGGGTTTTTCATGAGTTTTAACTAACAAAATAGGCTGATTTTAGCATTTTTACAGGGGTTCCAAACATTCGCGGATTCTAACTATTCACGGGGGGGTCTGGTACGCATCCCCCGCAAATACGGGGGGACCACTGTATATATATATATATATATATATATATATATATATATATATATATATATATATATATATATATATATATATATATTATATATATATATATATATATATATATATATATATATATATATATATATATATATATATATATATATATATATATATATATATATATATATATATATATATATATATATATATATTATACTATATATATATATATATATATATATATATATATATATATATCTATATATATATATATATATATATATAAGCACTGAGCCTTTCGTGTGAAGTTACTGCTTCACACAAAGTAGTACTATTTTTCTTTCTGAATTGGTGTGGGGGCGGAGAGGGGTTGGTCAAGTGACAACAGCTACAAGCACGTGTGCTGATCCATTTTTGAATAATTAAATCAGTCATATGGTGCCAGTCTCAATTCTTCTAAAAAAAGAAACGTGAGATAAGTTTTCTCATTTAATAGCCAGTCTTTGGTCATTTTCTTGTCTTTTTGCGGAATAGGCCTATAGTTAGATAGTTAGGGCACTGCAACCATGTCGAGGTCTGTACCCACCGTGTCTTACCATCAACTGACTTGTTCTTGAGGTGCAGTTGGATCGTGTGGATGATATGAAATTTTTATTAGATATGGCATTTCGATTGATATTAGGACCAAAGTCCCATCGTGTAGAGCCACTTTAACACCAACACATTCACAAAGAAATGGTGTAGCACAACACAAACAATTACAGAAAACGAGAATGTGGGTGAATCGTTCAACATAGGCAAACTACAACACATATTTCCCCATCGTATTCCCACTCCCGAAGTTGACGATCATCAACTTAGAGCTCCTGACTCCCAAATTAAGTAGGGCTATAATAGCATGTCAATAATTTTACTTTAGTCTATTCATTTTTGGCTGGCCTCACTCATATTTATCTGTACGATATCACCAAATACCCAGTACCATATATTCAGGGAAGAAAACTTGAACTAAACTAAAAATGATATTTACATACAAAATTAAAGCGAAAAATTGCTGCAGTTTGATGTTTAAAGCAAGCTGAGTGTGCGTGTAACTTAACCCTCTTACGCCGATTGGACGTATTAAACGTCGAGTCAAAATGTCTCCCGTATGCCGATTGGACGTATCATACGTCGGCTCAAAAAACAAAAGTTTTTTTTTTTTTTTTTTAAAAATTCGCGGAAAAAATACTTATAGGCTACCAGCCGAAAACTTTTGTATCACGCGCCTTGGGGGATGCTGGGAGTTCACGGATCAAGGCGTTGTTTTGTTTACAATCGCTACGCAGGCGCGCAAGCGCGAATTTCTTTCTTATCGCAGTAAAAAGTATCAGTGACACATCTCGGAAATTATTTCGTCACTTTGACATAATTATTGCACCATTTTAAATTATCCTTTACATGAAGTATTATATATGAAAATGTGCGCAATTTTATGCACAATACAACTAAAAAATACTCATGATTGTAGCTTTTATCAGTTTTGAAATATTTTCATATAAATAACGATAAGTGCAAAAATTTCAACCTTCGGTCAACTTTGACTCTACAGAAATGGTCGAGAAACGCAATTGTAAGCTAAAACTCTTACATTATAGTAATATTCAATCATTTGCCTTCATTTTGAAACAAATTGGACGTCTTTAGCACAATATTTCTTTGATTTATGGTGAATTTATGAAAAAACTTTTTCCTTACGTTCGTGCGATAAACTCTTCCGATAAATTTTTTCGTGCGATTGTCCTAATGTTTGCACCCTTTTAAATTTGCCGTTACATAAAGTTTTATATATGGAAATGTGCGCAATTTCCTGCACAATACAACAAAAAACAACCCATGGTTGTAGCTTTTATCAGTTTTGAAATATTTTCATATAAATAACGTTAAGTGCAAAAATTTCAACTTTCGGTCAACTTTGACTCTACCGAAATGGTCGAAAACGCAATTGTAAGCTAAAACTCTTATATTCTAGTAATATTCAATCATTTACCTTCATTTTGCAACGACTTGGAAGTCTCTAGCACAATATTTCGATTTATGGTGAATTTATGAAAAAAAAAAACATTACGTTCGCGCTGGTAACTTCCGAAAAAATCAGAATTTTTTTGTGCGATTGTCGAAATGTTTGCACCATTTAAAATTAGCTGTTACATAAAGTTTTATATATGAAAATGTGCGTAATTTCATGTAGAATACAACTAAAAATGATTGAAGGTTGTAGCTTTTCTCTTTTTTCGAAATATTTGCATATAAATCACGATAAATAGAAAAAAAACCACGTCGGTCAAATTTGACTCTACCGAAATAGTTGAAAAACGCAATTGTAAGCTAAAACTCTTACGGCCTAGTAATATTCTGTCATTTTTCTTCATTTTGAAACAAATTTGAAGTCTCTAAAAAACAATATTGTGATTTATGGTGAATTTTTGAAAAATATACCTTTACTACCTCCGCGCGCGATTCGCGGCCGCAAGTCTCCGAAATACGTACATGGCATTATCCTAATATTTGCTCCTTTTCATATTAGCCTTTTATAGAGTTTCATATATCAAAATGTGCGCAAATTTATGAAAAATACAATAAAAAATAATTGAAGGTTGTAACTTTTTCCATCTTCGAAATATGTCCATATAAAAAATATATATATTAAAATTTCGACATTCGGTCAAATTTAACTCGTCCGAAATGGTCGAAATCTGCAATTCTAATCTAAAACTCTTACAGTATCGTAATATTCAATCATTTGTCTTAATTTTGAAACAAATTGGAAGTCTCTAGAACATTATTTAGAATTACGGTGAATTTTTGAAATAACATTTTTTTACGTCCGCTCGTTACGAATTCGTACATCATTTTGTGATAATATTTTTCCGGTGTTGCTTTTATTGTTTTACAATGTATTATATATCAAAATGATCGCAATTTAGTGTACAATACAACGCAAAAAAAAGTAACTGGTTAGCTTTGACCGTTTTCTGCACAGCGTGATTTGAATACATTATGTATGATTTTTTTTTTTTTCGCTATCATATATCGCATTATTTACATATGATAATGATATTATTTTTCATTTCTGATGGTTGCATTCTAAACTTCAGGTAATGACAAAAAAAGGAGCCAAAAATGAACTCTTAATCTTCAAAAGTACGCGCGCTGTAATTTTTTGAAAAAATTATTTTTTCACTTCCCGCGCTCACTCCAAACCAGGCCCGGCATACGGGAGACGTTTTGATTTTTAGGGCTCCGGCGTAAGAGGGTTAAATTCCCGCCGGAGCGCTCCACAGACAGCCTATGCAATGTGTTTCAATACATGCTATCAATGCTGGCTTAGACTTCTATTATTCGTTTAATTTTCTCCCTAGTAATATTTTTTCCTTTAATTGTTCATTATATCCTGTAGACAGGCAGTAACATCATATTATATCCTCACGCCTGTTCAGTGTATTTACCATTGGTAATATGATTTATAATCCGTCTCCAACGCAGTCATAAAAAATCGGACAACCGAAAGTGTAAATCTGTCAGCAGTTTGCAGGGCCTCCCGTAAACAGAGTAGGCTAACTTCCCTGAGCTTCTTTATGCTCTCATTTTTCATTTCTCGTTTTCTTAACATTTATACCAAGTAATTATTTTATTGGTCTAGTTTGCTCATATATTTATTCATAATCTTCTTGACAGAATGGAAATGTTCGGAATAACTTTGTGTGGAGAGTGTTTAAAAGATAGAGATCCTCTGTGTCCTTCCCCTGCCAGGTGTATTATGTCTGACGAATTTTACGCCAATCGAAAGACAAATCGGCTAGAGTGACAACAATATTCATTCCTAAAACTGATAATATACATATTCATTCCTAAAGCTGATAATACACAACTTAAGTATATCCACGATTTCATTAGTATGCCTTGATAAAACCAACCGAGTAGGCTATAGCGCAATTATTATGATCTGTACTATGACTGTAGCGTACATCTTACATAATATTGTCTATTTACTAGTTGCATATCACTTTACTTAGCAAACGTTGTGTACATAGACATTTTACAGCAATAAATATAATAATGATAAAAACTTACATGCCCTTTAAAGTGTCAGTCTTCCACCCACCGCTATATCAGCGTTCATCTCGTAAACAACAATAAAGCGAGAACTGTAATTGAAGTCAGTTGCTCGCTTGGTAAAATACTAACATGGCCGAATTACTATAGGCCTACAGATGAATGTTATTTATATGAAACAAATAATATTTGTATAAAATAAAGGCAAAGATATAGAAAGGAGAAAAATTACTTATTAATTTATCACGATAATACATAGTCTATACAGTAATTATCCCCCACTTGTTTTGGGGTGTCTGTCAGGGGGAAACCACCCACTAGAATGTCTGTCATTACCACCACAGTACTCTACGATGTGCAGTGCTATTGCAGTGTAAATTTTAAATGGTATCTCCAATGGTGGATGCAGATCCTGCCTCCCCACTCCCCACTCGTTGTGGGGCGTCTGTCAGGGGGTAACCACCCACTAAAATGTCTGTCATTACCACTACAGTATTCTAGGATGTGCATTGCTAAAGTAGTGTAAATTTTACTCGGTATCTCCTAAATTGGATCTAGATCCAATTAACCCCCCCTTTTCAGTGCATCTGTCAGGGGGAGCCCACCCCCCAAAATGTCTGTCACTGGCCATTCTATAATCAGTAGTGTGTGCAGATATATTATATATTAGTTTCATCTGGTATCTCATATAGTATTGGATCTAGACCCAAAATCTAACAAGCAATTAGTGGTGCTTGTTAAGTAAGCCACCCGTATATTTTTGGCAGACAGTCAGTTTCACAGTTTACAAGTATAGTCCTAAATACCAGTAGGGGTTACAATCGGTATCTCGTTCGTTGCATCTCAATGGTCCGGGCTGCGGGACTAGACCTAAGACAGGTCAGATCTCCTGCACCCGCCAAACGCCGACTTCTCCCCCTTTGTTCTGCTTCCTCCCTGTTTTTTCGGGGAAATCCCAAGTATATTTTTAAAAGGTCCATACTGCATGGAACATCAAGGAGAAGACTACCAGCCCTCAAATATCCAGGTACCATGAGAGTAATTCCAGTTCAACCAGGGAATTGTTTTTACCTTCGTCTGTATTTCATTTCCTTTCTCCAAGGCGACCTGTTTAGTTTCTCATTCTTTGATTACTACCCTGTGATACTAGTGAACACCCCTCTAGTAAATTCAAGCAACTAAATAGTTCTCTTTGTGTTAACTCCCAGTCATTTCATTCCCCCCCCCCCCCCCCCTTGTGGCCTTTTTTTTATTGAAAGAAATTAGTGTGTAATGTTCGCCCTCGTGTGCCCCCCTGCCTTATGCCCGTGTCCTCTATTTGCAGACATACACTGTGCCTGATTGTGGTAGGAGTTGGAAACTCTTGGAGCAAGCTTGCATTTTCAATCTGTTCACGCAAAATTTCTTAACGCCGTAACTGTATTCTCCAGCCACGTGTTCCGGTGGATCGACAAAGCGACCCCCCTTTTTAGTCTCCTGGACCTCTGTAAACTCATGTAAATACAGTGCATTTAAAACTAGAGTCCAGCTTTTATGTAAATTCCTCCTTCCTCAATAATATCGGCCTTATGCCTGAGTAGTCTTTTTTTTTTTTTTTTTCTTTGTTCTGATCCCTCGTCCTCCATTCAAGGCCAAATTTTTCAGTGTTAACTACATTTCCTAGGAGTGAACGAAGTGATATCAGAATAATATATATAAATATATGTGTGTGTGTGTATATATATATATACTATATAATATATATATATATATATATATATATATATATATATATATATATATATATATATATATATATATATATATATCTCTCTCTCTCTCTCTCTCTCTCTCTCTCTCTCTCTCTCTCTCTCTCTCTCTCTCTCTCTCTATCTATCTATCTATCTATATATATACTATATATATATATATATATATATATATATATATATATATATAGATATATATATATATATACATATATATATACATATATATATATATATATATATATATATATATATATATATATATATATGCCAAGCAGTGGAATGCCGAGCAGCAAATGTTGCAGAACATGACAGCACAAATAGTTTCACCAGTAATCCTACTTTTAAATTGTGAAAGTGACAGTGACAATAGTATTATGTTATTTCTGGGATCATGCCCTGTTGAAAGGGATTATGTAATGGTAAAATTTCTTTATGGATAAATGTTGTCTCAAGCTGAGCTAAGCTTCAGCTGCTTAACAAAAGAACGCCTTTGTTGTCATACATTTAATGATGCTTCGTTCATATTTACTTGAGTATTTCTAAAACATATTTTTTACTCACATCTTCCAATTTATCATTTATTTATCTATTTATCTATTCATATCATTCTTCATACACGTACCTGACAATTCATGAATCATTTTTCCTGCGAACACCCCACTGCACAATAGCACAGTGGTCGTTGGGAAATCAAGTCAATTGCACACATCCCCACGAAATCATGACGAAATACCTTCCCTGTAATTGACTGAGGAAGAGAAAAAGGCACTAAATCCAGAAGCTGGAAAAAGATACCTTCCTACGTGGCCATTATCACCTAGGGATTATGTCCAGGATAGATATTGCTTTCAGTAGGAGGGAGAACAAAATTATTTTTCTTTGATTATTTTCTTTCAGCAGTTTTAGAGAGAGAGAGAGAGAGAGAGAGAGAGACGAGAGAGAGTGAGAGGAAGGAGAGAGGGGAGAGAGAGAGTGAGAGAGAGAGAGAGAGAGAGAGAGCTAAATTGGTAAAATAAAACCAACATTTTGTTCCTTTTACTGAATGCTGGTGGGCAAGACTCACTCAATCTTGTTGATGCTCAAGAACGAAAGAGAGAGAGAGAGAGGAGAGAGAGAGAGAGAGAGAGAGAGAGAGAGAGAGGAGTCTTACAAATGACCTTGCGAAGAGATGAAACAATGCTATATACTGTATACAGAAAAACAGAAAGAGATAAACCCTTTAACAGAATTCTTGAAATGATATAGTTTTTATACATATAGAATATCACTTATTACCATAATATCAAAAATGCCTCAACAATAATAGACATATCACTATGTTGGAGTGACTACTGTAAATTAACCTGCATCTACATTTTCAATTTCATTTGATAGTAAATTTTCTCAATAAGGGTGGCTTTTAACATCTTAAACTATGTTCAACTTGGTAATTTCTGCATAATCCAGGTACAAAGCAATCACCTAGTCCAGCTCCGAGCAGATAAAGAATGAAGCAAACTATTTGTTGGTCCTAAACTTTCCTTCCTCCAGAGGCCCTCAACTCCTCTCCTTCCTCAAGAAGTCCTCAACGGCCCTCAATTCCTCTCCTTCCTCAATGGCCCTCAATTCCTCTCCTCCCTCAAGAGGCCCTCAATTCCTCTCCTCCCTCAAGAGGCCCTCAACTCCTCTCCTTCCTCAAGAGGCCCTCAATTCCTCTCCTTCCTCAAGAGGCCCTCAACTCCTCTCCTTCCTCAAGAGGCCCGCAATTCCTCTCCTTCCAGAGGCCCTCAGTTTCTTGCCTTCCTCAAGAGGCCCTCAATTCCTCTCCTTCCCCAAAAGGCCCTCAATTCCTCTCCTTCCCCAAAAGGCCCTCAATTCCTCTCCTTCATTGAGAGGTCTTCCATTCCTCTCTTTTAATAGGCCTTCATTTCCTCCCATTCCTCAAGAGGCTCTCAATTCCTCTCCATCAAGAGACCCTAAACTCTTCTCCTTCATCACGAGGCCCCCAATTCCTCTTATTCATCATGCTTAAGGATGGTGCCTATTGTCGACGGATTTCGGCCATATTCCTTGGCGAACACACTCAATCACGTGCCAGCTTCATACTTTTTTATTATCTCCATTTTTGTCTCCAAAGAAAGCATCATCTTCTTTCCTACTTCAACTTTCTTGGGACCCATGACTACGTATATATGTACTGTACGTAATTAAGTTATGTAGTACGTATACGTATGTTGTAAAGTTCTCACACAACACGATACAGTAGTACTACAATGAAATCACTAATGAATTTACGTTAATAAACAAAATCGTATAGAACGAACGAATTCTGCGTGCTTACGATAACGATGATGCTGCCGAGTGGCCGAAAAAGCACGCCGCTACGTAGATGCATGATGGGATCATGGGAGAGATGCTGACCAATAGGAGAGCAGGATCTTATGGCGGTGACTAGCATCATGAACCAATGGGAGAGCAGGAGGATGGTGGCGAGTCTACTAAGTTGGCGGCGCGCGAGTTTTAAAATTGTTATCGGTGGTCCGGGCGAATCTCGGGACTTTACAGCAACAACCTTTCGTATCTTGAACAATTTTCGTATGTAGAGCAAAAAAAATCTTTGTATTTGCTTTCGTATCTCGAGTTTTTTGTAAGCTGAGCCTTTTGTATGTTGAGGTACCACTGTATTTCAAATTATAATCTGACCCAAAGTTCAAGTGTATAGCCTATCATGTTTTGGTGCTTAATAAGTTTCTCTTCCTACTTATGATTTTATTACTTACCCTCAGTTATCCTAGTGAAATTTTTCATTTTACTATCCTTTTTCTACAGCACTTACTTTGTTATTACCTTCCTCATAACTTTCACTGATCTATTCCTTCCCAATGTGTATTATACAGATACAGAGAAATATATATACAAACAAATTCAAAACTACTTGATGAAAGCTTACTTACCTCAAGTCATCCAACGCGCTGATGTTTATGCAGATGCTACACCTACTTAGCAACCCTTGGGTACTGACATGAGGTATTTGAGGTCGTTGAAGAATCACTTAACACAAGAAACTGGACGGGCCATGACATCTGTAAACTATAAATATAGTTATATTAGTAGGTGACAATTTCTCAACAGGTGTAGTCTACTTTATAAGTTTTTATTATATCAATACAATTAGGACAATTATATAAATATTGTAACACCATAATGATAAAATGATGGTAAAGAAGTGCATAAATATGTGAACAGTACATACCACCAAAAATCAATGTTATGACAGTTTCTTGTTCATAAATGACATTGCATTTTCCGTGAAAGGGCTCTCATATACCACCGAGGAAAATTAATCATTGTCAGGAAGATACTTCCAAGACTCCAAGTGGAACTAACAAGGTCATGAAAATGGATTTGTTGGGAAGGATAGGATGTGCAATAAGACAGACAAGCACTAAAACAAATAAAAAGTAAAATAAAATACAAGAGATAAAATAACAGACAACCTATGAAATGAGACTCATCAGTCTGTTCATCATAAGAAGTACCTCTATGCAGTCTGAAGTTCTGAAACCCCAATGATTCAACTGAGGAAGACCACTCCATAATTTGGTAATAACAGGACTAAAACTGTAACTGTGTGGTACTAATCCTCTAAAAGGAAAGGTAAGACTATAAGAATTTAGCATTAACTGCATACATAATACTAAATGGTGGATGGTACAATCAACTGCATATTTAATACTATATGGTGGATGATACAGTCTGGATAATCCGAATGCATAAGATGATCAGAATTATGAGAAAATTTGCATTACATGCACAATAAGCTACTAACTGAATGATGATGCCAGAGATTAATACTAAGATCTAGGATAAGAAATTCAGTAGACATCAAGTTTTTATCCAACAATTTGAGAAGCGAATCAGCTCCTGAAAATTAAACAGGATCTAAATATGATATTGTTATTTTACAATAAAGTTTTGTACATACTTACCTGGCAGACATATACTTAGCTTACGTCTCTGACGTCACGACAGAATTCAAAACTCGCGGCTAACGCGACAGGTAGGTCAGGTGATCTACCTTACCCGCCGCTGGGAGGCGGGTGTAAGAACCATCATACCTTTCTTGCCAGATTTTTTCTCTCTTATACCTGTCTCCTGAGGGGAGGCTGGGCGGGCCATCAATCGTATATGTCTGCCAGGTAAGTATGTACAAAACTTTATTGTAAAATAACAATATCATTTTTGTACATGAACTTTCCTGTCAGACATATACTTAGCTGATTGACACCCTTGGTGGAGGGTACAAGACAGAAAATAACAAAGAAAAGGTAAACAACACCTGTTGTAGGATAAACATAACCTTGGTTCTTACCTGTTTAGGCTGAAGACTTCATAGATACTGTCTATTGTCTGCATAGCCATAAGAGCTACAGCGAGGGCGTGACCTACAGCTGAAAAGACTCTATGGGTCTACTAACGGGACTTGATATCCGCTTACTTAGTAGAATCCAAGTCGGATCATGTCAATGGGGGTTCGCCCTCTTCTATGACAGAACCTGTCCACTACCAACGCAGGGAGCTTCAAACCAAATCCGATCACCTAACCAAACTAACGTTATTAGCATTACGAAACGAAAAAAGATGCCTACCTGCATCATTTTTCATACAACCATATGAACTCAATTACCAAAAAAAAAACAAGGGAAAAACTACTAAGGATATGTTCCAGCTCCCTGCCCCAGCACCGAATCCGCCGATACGTACGGGCCTAACGCGAAGCACTCGTCATACGTAATACTGACGTCTTTTAGGTAGTGGTTGGCGAATACTGAATTACATCTCCAGAATGTAGTTTTCATCAGATTCTGAAGAGACATATTCTTCTTAAAGGCCAAGGAAAGGGGTGGCTATTAGCTCTCACTTCATGAGCCTTGACTTTTTAAAGTGAGCTTGAAATGTTCTTCATTTACAAGGATCTATTGCCGTTCTTTCACAATCCACTTCTTTAATGAAGAAAGACAGCGCATTTTTCGACAATGGTCTGCTGGGGTCCTTTACAGAGCACCATAGTCTGTCCTCAATGCCCTTAAGGTTTTCTTCTTCTGAAGGTAGTATTTTAAACTCCTAACAGGGCAAAGAGTTCTTTCAGGTTCTTCCCCTACTAGGGCAGACAAACCACGAACCTCAAAGTTCCTTGGCCAAGGATTTGAGGGGTTCTCATTTTTTGCTAAAAACGAAGGAAGGAAGGAACAAACCACGGAATCTCCTTTGAAACCTACCCTTCCTTCTAGGGCATGAATCTCACTAACCCTTTTAGCAGATGCTAGAGCCATGAGAAAGAGAGCTTTCCTCGTGAGATCTTTGAAGGAGGCTAAATGTGGTGGTTCAAACCTAGCGGACCTCAGGAAACGAAGAACCACATCCAGATTCCACTTGGAACTTCGTTCGAAGTTTTCTTGGAAGATTCAAAAGATCTTAATAGATCATGAAGATCTTTGTTATTCGAAAGATCTAAATTCCTATGTCTGAACACCGCAGCCAGCATGCTACGGTATCCTTTGATAGTAGATACTGCCAAACCGCATTTTTCTCTGAGGAAAACTAGGAAATCTGCTATCTGAGTCACGAGTACTGGAAGAGGAAAACTTCTGGTTCCTGCACCAACGGCGAAAGACGTCCCACTTCGACTGGTAGACTTTAAGGGTCGAAGGTCTTCTAGCTGAGGCGATAGCCTTAGCAGCTTTTGTCGAAAACCCCTTCGCTCTGACAAGACTTTTGACAGTCGAAAGCCAGTCAGATTGAGAGCGGGGAGGTTTCTGTGATACCTGTCGAAGTGGGGTTGTTTGAGCAAATCTTGTCTTTGTGGAAGTGCTCTTGGAAAGTCCACCAACCATTCCAGTACCTCTGTGAACCAATCTTGGGCGGGCCAGAACGGAGCTACTAGCGTCATTCTTGTCCTCTCCGAGATAGCAAATTTCTTGAGGGTTTGTCCTAGTACTTTGAAGGGGGGAAAGGCGTAGACGTCTAGCCCTGTCCAATCTAGGAGAAACGCATCCACTGAAACTGCTCCTGGGTCTGAGATCGGGGAGCAATAAAGTTCGATTCTTGCGTTCTTTGCTGTTGCAAAGAGATCGATGTGAGGTCTGCCCCATCTTCTCCACAGGTCTTGGCATACTTCTGAGTGGAGGGTCCACTCGGAAGGCAGGAGTTGATTCTTCCTGCTCAGGAGATCGGCCCTGACGTTCCTTTCTCCCTGTACGAATCTGGTGAGAAGACTGATCTTCCTCGTATGAGACCACAGCAGAAGATCCCTTGCTGTTTCGTACAGGGAGAAGGAGTGCGTCCCCCCCTGTTTCTTGATGTACGCCAAGGCTGTTGTGTCCGAATTGACCTGCACTACTGCATTCCGGACGTGGGGTTCGAAGGCTTTCAATGCCATCCAGACTGCCATCAACTCTTTCTTGTTGATGTGCCAGGACACCTGATCCCCCTTCCAGGTGCCTGACACTTCTCTTGTCCCGAGTGTCGCTCCCCAACCTGCCTCCGATGCGTCGGAAAACAACACATGGCTGGGGTTCGGCATGTAGAGAGACATTCCTTCCACAAATCGAAGTGGGTCGTTCCACCACCGAAGGTCTCTCTTGATTTCTCTTGAGATCTTGAAGGAGAACTCCAGATCTAGGGAGAGAGCCTCCAGTTCTGGTATAGGAAGAACTGTAGAGGCCTGAGATGCAACCCCTTCCTAGAGAAACGAATTGCTCCAGCGAGGAGAGTGTCCCCAGCAGACTCATCCACTCCCTCGCTGTGCATGCATCTTTCTCTAGGAAGGTCGTTACTTTCTCGTAGCAACGAGCTATCCTCTCTGGCGACGGAAAAGCCCGAAAAGCCAGAGAAGCTATCCGAATCCCAGATAGATCCTCTCTTGACTGGGGATTAATTGAGACTTCTGGAAGTTCACCAGAAGTCCCAGCGAACTTGCCAATGTAAGGGTCTTTTGAAGGTCTCCAGACATCTTTCTTGAGACTCTGCTCTGATTAGCCAGTCGTCGAGATAAAGCGACACCCTCACTCCCTCCAAATGTAGCCACTGCGCCACGTTTTTCATTAACCCCGTGAAAACTTGGGGTGCAGTTGATAGGCCGAAGCACAAGGCCTTGAATTGGAAGATGTTTCCTCCCATCATGAATCGTAGATACTTCCGTGAAGAAGGATGGATCGGCACATGAAAGTAAGCGTCCTGAAGGTCTAGAGACACCATCCAGTCCCCTGGACGAAGAGCCGCTAACACTGAGGAAGTTGTCTCCATGGCGAACTTCCTCTTTTCCACAAAGACGTTCAGGGCGCTTACATCCAACACCGGTCTCCATCCTCCTGAGTTCTTCGGAACTAGGAAAAGTCTGTTGTAAAAGCCCGCAGAGCGGGGATCTTTCACTAGTTCTATAGCCTCCTTCTCTAGCATGAGATCTACTGCTAGAGAAAGGGCTTGATTCATGATGGGGTCCTTGTACTTGGCTACCAACTCCCTCGGAGTTGTCGTCAATGGTGGTCTTGACGAGAAGGGAATGAGGTATCCTTTGCTGACAATCGATAGGGACCAATTGTCCGCCCCTTTGTGCCCAGACGTCGGCAAATTTCAGTAGTCTGGCACCCACTGATGTCTGGAGTCCTTGACCGCTATTTCTTCCCTCTGACTGACTTAGAGAAGGTTTTACCTCTCTTAAAAGGTCTAGTCCCTCTGGTTGCAGAACCTCTGACAGCGGTCCTCCTCGAAAGGGCTCCTGTCTCAGCGGAGTCTCTTTCTTGGTCTTGGGTTGGAAGACAGAGCGAGGTTTCCTGGCCGCCTGGGCTAACATGTCCTGAGTAGCCTTAGCTGAAAGGGCACTCGAGACATCTTGGATAATTTTCTTGGGGAACAGAAGAGGAGAGAGTTGAGCATACAAGAGCGATGCCCTTTGTGCATGAGACACTGCCTTCGTGAGAAACGAACAGTAGACCGACCGTTTCTTAAGCACTCCAGCTCCAAACAGTGAGGAGACTTCACTCGATCCGTCTCTCACTGCTTTATCCATGCAAGTGAGTACACTGTTAAGATCTTCAGGAGACAGAGCATCTGGGGTCTTGGTCTTATTAGCCAGCACACCTAAAGACCAATCAAGGAAGTTGAAAACTTCCAGGACTCGGAACATTCCCTTCAGTAAGTGGTCAAGTTCGTTCATTCCCCACGTAGTCTTGGCGGACAAGAGGGCGGAACGACGAGCAGCATCCACTAATGAAGAGAAGTCCGAGTCCGCAGACGAAGGGAGAGCGAGGCCTAAAGGTTCTCCCGATTCGTACCAGAATCCCAATCTGCCGGTCAGTTTAGACGGAGGGAAAGAAAAAACCGTCTTCCCTTTCTCTTCCTTCGAAAGGAGCCATTCCCCAAAACCTCTCAGCGCCTTCTTCATGGAAACAGTAGGTTTCATCCTTACACAAGACGAAACCTTCGACGTCTTCGAAGTGGAGAATAACGAAAGAGGAGAAGAGCCACAGGAGAAAGGATATCTCCAAACTCTTGCAGGAGTAACTCTGTTAGTTTCTTATAGGAGGAAACTGAGGCGTCTTTTGGTCCTTCTTCTTCTGAGGGGTCCTGTTCCTCCTGAGCCGAAGAGCCCTCCTGATCCTTAGAGGCGCGACTATTCTAAAGGAGTCTCTAGAGGCAGTTAGACGTATACGTCTTGGAGACAATGCTTCAGGCAAGTGTCTACTTGCAACATCCTTCTTGTCTGGAGGAGTGCGTTTCCCAGATCCTTGAAGCCTAATAGGAGTCAGGCGGCAGTCAGGTGCAGAGCGCCTGTTAGAAGAAGAAATTCTATCAGGCTCTTGGCGCCTATCCAAAGGAGAGCGGCTACCAGGCGAACTGCGCCTGCCATACGAAAAGCGCCTACCAGGCTCTTGGCGCCTGAACCGAGGCGAGAGAATCTCTGGCGACGAGCGCCTACTAGGTGAGCGCCTACCAGGGGAGAAGCGCCTGCTAGGCTCTCGGCGCCTGACTCGAGGCGAGTAAAAGTCAGGAGAAGAGCGCCTGCCAGGCGAAACGCGCCTAACAAGCTCCTGACGCCTGTCCAGCGAAAGGCGCCTGTCCGATTTAGGGCGCTTGTCAACCGGAGAGTGGAGGCGAGACGAGGAGCGGCTACGAGGTGAGTAGTGCCTACTAGGCTCTTGGCGCCTGTCAAGGGGAGCGATCCTGTCTCGAGAAGAGCGTCTGTAGGGTGAGGATCTCCTACGCGCAGTTTGCTCCTTGTCTGAAGGAGAAACTTGTCTGTCAGGCGAATGTCGCTTAGACGCAGATTTGATCTTGTCCGAAGCAGAAAGCCTCCTGCGAGAATCCGAACGCACAGGTGAGCGCGCCTCTTCCGTCGAACAGCGAGAGTCAGGAGAGGGGAGCTTGGACTTCTTTACAGGAAGCGAGACGTCCTTCCTGCGACGAGAAGACCCGCAAAGAGAGCCAGCCAGAGCCGAAATCTGCGCCTGAAGGTTAGCCAACACCCTTGCAGGAGAATTCACAAACTCGTGAACAGGAGAAGAGGCTCGATCTCCGCTCGGTGAACGATACTCCTGAGATCTCTTACGCTTCTTCGCTTCCACCTCAGGCTCTTCCGAAAAAACTTCAGGGCTGGAAGGGCGGGCGCAGGGAGCATTCCAGGCTCTCTTCGAAGGGCGCGAGGCTTCCGAAGAGCTCCATCCTCTTTTAGGAGAAGGCGAAGGCGACGACGAGAAGCACTGGCGCAAAATTTCTCTCTTGGAGCGATCCAAGGTAGCCTGGGAACGATCAACAGGAACTACCGAGGGGACGCCTGACCGTTGGGGATGCTCCCTAACCTTCCTGCGCTTTCGACTTTCCTCCTCCACTGGGACTGGGAGTCTGGAAGAGGTCTAGGCCTGGAAGCATTAGGGAGCCGATCAGACGCACCCTCCACTGCACTGGGTTCACTGCACAAATCACTATTGGAATCACTCTTACCTTCTAGTTGCTTGATTTTCCTCTCCATACTGCGAATGGTGGCTTTCATTGAGGCCACTTCCGAAGGCGTATCTTCGGCTTCGGTGCAGGGAGCAGGAGCTGAAACTGACAAAGGAGCTACTTCTAAAATAGGATTATCTACATCCAACTCGCTAATACGAGACTCTACTACTGCTCCTGGAAGAAGCTTTCCTAACTTTATCCTTTTCAAGCTTCCTCAAGTAGGAAGACAAAGACTTCCATTCATCCTCATTCAGCTTTTCACATTCATTACAAGGGTTATTAAAGGGTGCATTCATTCCCTCTACACTTCAAACATACCGTGTGAGGGTCTACCGCAGCTTTCGGTAGCCTCACCTTACACTCAGTCATACAACAAACTCTAAACATAGCAGTTTTCTTAGTATCAACATCAGACATCATGAATCCAAGAAAAATCCAAAGAAAAATCCAAAGAAAAGTCCAATAACTGTCCACAAATCGCGAATGCCAGGCCAAAAGATCGGGTACTTCACCAAAAAAGTCCGTAGAAACAATCCAGGGCGAAAACGAGAAAAGAATCCAACTGTCAAGAGTACCGACAACAGGTGTGGTCGACACCGACGACAGAAAAAATCTGGCAAGAAAGGTATGATGGTTCTTACACCCGCCTCCCAGCGGCGGGTAAGGTAGATCACCTGACCTACCTGTCGCGTTAGCCGCGAGTTTTGAATTCTGTCGTGACGTCAGAGACGTAAGCTAAGTATATGTCTGACAGGAAAGTTCATGTACAAAAACTCAAAACATGGCAAAACAAAAAATAAAACCATTTTTGTAAGATGATCATATCTCTCATAATATAATGGAATTTCTCAGCATACCAAATATTGCACAACTTACGAACAAACAGATAGGGTATATTCCCAAATATGAATTTATAATCAAGAATGACACCAAAATATGATATTGTAATGATGCAATTAAGTTTGTTCATACTTACCTAGCAGGTATATATATAGCTGTATTTTTCCGAATCCGACAGAAATTTAAACACTTACGACACACGCAGTGGGAGTCAGGTGGTTAGTACCCATTCCCGCCGCTGGGAGGCGGATATCAGGAACCATTCCCATTTTCTATTCATAATTTTTATTTCCACTGTCTCCTGAGGGGAGGTGGGTGGGTACTTGATTATATATATCTGCCAGGTAAGTATGAACAAACTTAATTGTATCATTACAATATCATTTTGTTCATGAAACTTACCTGTCAGATATATATATAGCTGAATCCCACCTTTGGTGGTGGGAGTAGACAGAATAGAAGATTTTAGGAAACATATATATGCAGATAACTGATATCTTGGTTCCTTACCTGTTAGCATAGCTGACTTCGTGGTTACTGCCGCGTAAGTCTGCTTGTGCTACTAGAGTTGCCAGCGAGGTAGAGACCTATAAAGCTGGTGTACTCCAGATGATCTGTCAACAGGGGCGAGACCACGACGTGACTAGACCATTGACCATACAATGAGGGCAACGAAGTAAAACAAAACCACCTGGCGTAGCCTACCAAAGGTATCCCACTTAGACTAAGCTAAAGGAAGGGAGATCCGCCGCAGGCGGTCAACCCCACAACCATAACACAAGTTAAAAACTCCCCTAACCATTAAAGGATAGGATGAGCGCTACCTCCTGCCCCCAAAACAGTGTCTGCAGCGACGTATGGTCCGAGCGAGTAACAATTTTCATATGTTGCTTTCACCTCCCGCAGGTAGTGTGAAGCAAACACCGAATTGCTTCGCCAATAAGTGGCGCCCAAAATGTCTTTGACTGCCATATTCTTGTGAAAAGCCACAGAAGTAGCAATAGCCCTCAACTCATGGGACTTTCACTTTTAGAAGCTCCATGTCACTTTCACTACACTTTTCATCGGCTTCCTTAACCGTACTTCTTAAGAAGAACGCCAGTGCGTTTTTCGACATCAGAAGATCTGGTTTTTTCACAGAGCACCACAAGTTCTCCGAAGAGCCTCTGCATGTTCTGGTTTTCTGCAAATACATCTTGAGAGTCCTGACAGGACACAGGACTCTCTCAGGTTCAGGTCCCACTAGCTCCGACAACCCTTTGATCTCAAACGTCCTCGGCCAAGGGTTGGAAGGGTTCTCATTCTTTGCTATGAACGTAGGGCTTAAGGAACAAACTGCACTATGATCCTTGAACCCAATGTGCTTGCTTATGACCTGTATTTCACTAACCCTCTTCGCCGTCGCCAGAGCGGTTAGGAAAATGGTCTTCTTAGTAAGATTCCTAAGCGAAGCTAAATGGAGCGGTTCAAATTGACTCGACATGAGAAACTTAAGTACCACGTCTAAGTTCCACGATGGTACTTTCGGTTGGAGAACTTTCACAGTCTCAAATGATCTAATAAGATCATGAATGTCTCTGTCATTCGCTAAGTCGAGTCCTCTATGCCTGAAGACTACAGAAAGCACGCTTCTGTAGGCTTTAATCGTGGGAACGGCTAGTTTCGCTTCTTTCCTAAGGTGAAGAAGGAAATCTGCTATCTGGCTCACAGAGGTTGAGGTGGAGGAAATGCCCTTCTTTCTGCAACAACTTCTAAAGACAGCCCACTTCGATTGGTAAACTGCGATTGAGGAGGGCCTCCTTGCGGTGGCAATCGCCGTAGCCACAGGTCTTGAAAAACCCCTCGCTCTGGCCAACTTCTTGATAGTCTGAACGCAGTCAGACTCAGAGCGGGGAGGTTTTTGTGGTACCTCTCGAAGTGGGGCTGTCTGAGTAGATCTTTCCCTTAGGGGCAGAGTCCTTGGGAAAGTCTACAGGAAGGACATCACCTCCGTGAACCAGTCGACCGCTGGCCAGAAGGGGGCGATGAGGGTCATCCTCGCTCCCTCTGATGCAGCGAACTTCCTCATCACTTCCCCGAGGATCTTGAATGGGGGAAAAGCGTAAATGTCTAGTCCCGACCAATTCCACAGTAGGGCGTCTACTGCCACTGCTCCCGGGTCCAGAACTGGGGAGCAATAAAGTGGAAGTCTCTTCGTTCGGGAAGTTGCGAAAACGTCCACATGAGGACGTCCCCAAAGCTTCCATAACGCCTGGCATACCTCCTGATGAAGGGTCCATTCCGTCGGCAGAAGCTGTCCTTGCCGACTGAGAAGGTCCGCTCGCACGTTTTCCACGCCTGACACGAATCTTGTCAGAATCGTGACGTTTTGCGACTTCGCCCATATCAGGATATTCTTCGCGATGGTGAACAGAGAAGGAGAGTGAGTTCCCCCCTGTTTCTGGAGGTATGCCAGGGCTGTGTGTGTCCGAGTTTATCTGAACCACTTTGTTGGAGACTTCCTCTTGGAAGAACCTTAGAGCAAGGTAAATCGCTGAAAGTTCTTTTAGATTGATGTGCCAGGACACCTGTTCCCCTCTCCCGGTGCCTGACACTTCTCTCCCTCCTAGTGTTGCTCCCCAACCCGTGGAGGACGCGTCGGAGAACAACACTAGGTCGGGGTTCCGAAGCTTGAGCGAAAGTCCTTCCGCAAGCTTCTTTGGATCCGACCACCATTTGAGGTGCTTTTTCACTTCTTCCGTCAAAAACAAGACCTCTTCTAGATCCTGTTTGCATGACCAATTGCTTGAGAGGAAGAACTGAAGTGGTCGAAGGTGCAACCTTCCCAGAGAAACAAACTTCTCCAGTGAGGAAATGGTCCCCAGCAGACTCATCCATTCCCTCACCGAGCATGTTTCCTTCCCTAGAAAGGCTGACACTTTGTCTAGGCATTGAAGTTGTCGCCCCTGGGACGGAAAAGCCCGAAAAGCCACTGAGTCCATCTGAATCCCCAGATAGACTAAGGATTGAGAAGGAGTCAGATGCGACTTTTCGAGGTTCACCAGAAGTCCCAGGGACCTCGCTAACGACAAAGTCGTGTGAAGGTCCTTCAGACACCGGTCTTGCGATGAGGCTCAAATAAGCCAGTCGTCTAGGTAGAGAGAGATCCTTATTTCCGCAAGATGGAGCCACCTCGCAACATTCTTCATAAGAACGGTGAACACCATCGGCGCCGTGCTGAGACCGAAGCAGAGTGCCCTGAACTGGAATACCTTTCCTTTCAGGACAAACCGCAGGTATTTTCTTGATCGGGGATGGATGGGGACGTGAAAGTATGCATCCTGAAGGTCTAATGAGACCATCCAATCCCCAGGTCTTAAGGCTGCTAGCACGGATTGAGGTGTCTCCATCTTGAACTTCTGCTTGGTAACGAAGCAATTTAGACTGCTGACATCCAGAACGGGGCGCCACCCCCCTGACTGCTTCGGCACTAGGAACAGACGGTTGTAAAACCCTGGAGAACTCCACCGCCTGCTTCTCGATCATTTGATCTAGTAGATCGTGAAGCACTTTCCGTTTTTCTCCCTGATACGAAGGAGACAAATCCTTTGGTGTCGAAGACAGCGGGGGTAACTTCAGGAAAGGAATTCTGTACCCCTTCTTGACGATGTCCAGAGACCAAGCGTCGGCACCTCTCTCTTCCCAGGCTCTCGCGAAATGTAGAAGTCTGGCTCCTACCGGTGGCTGAAGGACTTCCCTCTCATTTCTTGCTCTTAGAAGGAGCGGGGGTCTTGCCTCTGAAAGAGCCTCTTCCTCGAGGGGCTGGCTTCGAGGAAGAAGCAGATCGAAAGGGCTTCGATTTCTTCAAAGCAGAAGACCCAGAAGACGAAGTAGTTGTAGGCTTCCTAGAAGACTGCGCCAGAAGGTCTTGGGTTGCTTTCTCCTGGAGACTGGCGGCTATGTCCTTTACCATAGACTGGGGGAAGAGATGTTCTGAGAAAGGCGCGAAAAGAAGATCCGCTTTTTGCGCTGGCGAGAACGACTTTGCGGTAAAATTGCAAAAGAGTGCTCTCTTCTTAAGCAGTCCCGTGCTGAAATGAGCAGCCAATTCCTCAGAACCATCCCTGACGGCCTTGTCCATGCAAGACAATACACTGGACAGCTCCCCCAGACTGATGGAATCAGAACTCCTGGACCTGGCATCCAAAACTCCTAGGCACCAGTCAAGAAAATTAAAGACCTCTAGTGTCCTGAAGAGGCCTTTAAGGTGAAAATCTAGCTCACTATGTGTCCAAGAGACTTTGGAAGAAGACAGAAAAGATCTTCTGGCGACATCCACAATACTACCAAAGTCTCCTTGAGCCGAGGCTGGAAGCTTAACTCCGACGTTTTCTCCCGTCTTGTACCACATACCAGCTTTGCCACAAAGTCTTGAAGGTGGTAAAGCGAAAGAAGTCTTGCCTGAAGCTTTCCTCTTTTCCATCCAATCGTGGACCTTGCGAAAAGCTTGCTTCGTAGAAAGCGACTTCTTCATTTTCACAAAGCCCGAGATCTTAGTAGCTTTGGATGACGAAAACTGAGAGGGAGGAGTACGTGGAGCTTCAGGCTGAAAAGTGTCTGCAAAGACTGACTGTAGCAGACGAGTTAAAACCTTGTAGTTCGTCGAGACTGGAGCCAACTGTTGTTCTTCGTCCACTTCGACGAAAGCGTCACTAATTTCCTCTTCAGACACTGGAGAAGTCGGAGGAAGTAAGGAAGAGTCACGAGCTTTCTCAAAAGAGAAAGAGCGGCGAACAGGAAGAGTTCCCGCTTCCACTTGCGCTTGCGGTGGTGGAAAACTGACGTCCGTAGGCGCGCGCTTAGCGTCCGATGCCAATCTTCTGGCGCCGACTGAAGCACGCTCGACAGCTACAGGTGCACACCTGGCGTCCACTGGCGCACGCTGAGCGTCCACTGGCGCGCGCTGAGCGTCCACTGTAACGCGCTGAGCGTCCACTGGCGTGCGCTTAACTTGCACCGAATCACGCTCAGCGTCCACTGAAGCGTGCTTGACTTTCACAGAAGCGCGCTCGGCATCTAAAGAAACTCGCTTCTTATCTACAGGTTTCGTAGTAGCGGATACAACCGCTTCTCGAGAGCGAGAAACGAATTTCTCACCTCCTCTAGAGAGTTGCTGGGGAGCAGAACGAACTCTAGAGGGAGACTCAAACGGAGAGAGAGACGAGCGAGGAGAGGGAGAGGGAGAACGCCTCGACCTCTTCACAGGAAGATTGTCATCCTTTCTACGGCAACGTGGAACAGTCTCTCTCGAAGAAATAACATCTCGAAGTTGCTGCTGAAGCGACTGGAGAATCTTGCTTGTAGGTGAAGCCTCCTTTTCTGGGGAGGGGCTGATCCTGTGAGCAGGCGAGTGGCGAGGGGACGCCTTCTTCCTACTCCCAGGAACCGCCACTTCACGCACCTTAGAGCGACTGCGGTGCTCGAAAGAATCATCTAGGAAAGACTCCACCTCCGAAGAATCCTTACGCTTCTTCTGCAGAGGAAAAGCAGCAAACGCACTATCAGGCGAAGAGCAAAGTTCCGGAGAACAACTTGGACGTGAAGCGTCCCGAACACGAGCCGTCCTTTTCAGCGGATGTGATGCGGCATGAGAGCTCCACCCCTTGCGCGGGGAGGAAGCTTCCGAAGAGGAAAAGCACTCCTTGAGAAGACGTGCACGCGCACGCTCCTTGGCAGTCTGGGTAGGTTCGTCAGAAGCTGCCGAAGGCACGCCAGATCGGTGGGGGTTCCTCGTAACCCTCCTTCGACTTTCGACATGCTCTCTCCCCGTAACCTGGGAGTCAAGCAGAGGTCTAGGTCTAGAGGCGGAATGAGGCCGATCTGACGCACCCTCCACTACACAAGGGGCACTTTCACTGCACTTTTCTTCACTTTTGCTCTCCAGAGCTAACACTTTTGATTCTAAGTTACGAATCGATTCAAGAATTAGTGATAAAGTATTACCTTCTACCGACACTGCTTCAGGGGCCGGAGGCAACACTACAGGGGTAGGAGCATAAACTACAGGAGGAGGGTTAGCAGGAGAATCATTAAAATCTTGCCTACCTGAAACACTCCTGGAGGAAGACCTCCTTAACCTATCTCGCTCAAGTTTCTTAAGATAGGTTTCATACGCCTTCCACTCAGACTCTGTTAATCTTTCACACTCCTTACAACGACTTTCAAAAAATACATTCATTCCCCCTGCAAACCTTACAAACAGAATGTGGGTCTACTGAAGCTTTCAGTAGCCTACCTCTACATTCAGACATAGAACAAAATCTAACGCTAGCTGAACTAGACCCTGACATCTTGATCAAAGAAAAATCAATACCAAAATCAAATCAATCCAAAGTCAACGTGTGCCAAGCCACCGATCCAATTCAGATACCAAAGAAAAAAACCAAAAGGGATACTCAAGTAGCTAGTAAGTTTCCAAAATCTGGACGGAGGTGCTGCAAACGTTGTTTACAGCACCGGCGACAGAAAAATTGTGAATAGAAAATGGGAATGGTTCCTGATACCCGCCTCCCAGCGGCAGGAATGGGTACTAACCACCTGACTCCCACTACGTGTGTCGTAAGTGTTTAAATTTCTGTCGGATTCGGAAAAATACAGCTATATATATATCTGACAGGTAAGTTTCATGAACAAATTATATTATAATAAAATAAAATAAAGTTTTGTATATACACTTACCCAGTATATATAGCTAAGAGCTTCCTACCTATGGCAGCCTAACAATTGAAAATCTACAGTAGCGCTAGTTTTGGTTACGGTGTAGCTGGAATGCCCCGCCCACTACCAGGGCTTATATAGGTAACAACTTGGCAGAGAGCTTCAATTCGTTTTGTGCTTTAATGTCCATTTGAGGGGAGGTGGGTGGGCTCTGATCATATACTAATTACTGGGTAAGTATATACAAAATGTTATTGTTATAATACAATTAAGTTTGTTCATACTTACCTGGCAGATATATATATAGCTGTATTCTCTGAAGTCTGACAGAATTTCAAAATTTGCGGCACACGCAGTGGGCGGCCAGGTGGTAGTACCCATTCCCGCCGCTGGGAGATGGATATCAGGAACCATTCCCATTTTCTATTCATATTTTATCAGTGCCACTGTCTCCTGAGGGGAGGCGGGTGGGCACTTTAATTATATATATCTGCCAGGTAAGTATGAACAAACTTAATTGTATTATAACAATAACATTTTGTTCATGAAACTTACCTGACAGATATATAAATAGCTGAATCCCACCTTCGGATGGTGGGAAGAGACAGAATAGGATTTTTAGGAAACTAAATTAAGTAGATGATATACATCTTGGTTCCTCACCTGTTAGCATAGCCGACTTCGTGATTACTGTCACCAAAGTCTGCTTCTGCTTTACTAGAGTTGCCAGCGAGGTAGAGACCTGTAATGCTGGTGCGCTCTAGATGATCTGTCAACGGGGGCGTGACCACAATGTGACTAGACCATATGACCATACTTCTGAGGGCAACGAAGCTAAAACCACCACCTGACCTAACCTATCAAAGTTAGTTCCATAACTTCTAGGCTAAAGAAAAGGAACGCGCCTCAAGCGACCAACCCTTCAAAGTTAAAAGCACACCTATCCCTTTTCTGTAGGATAGGATTCGTGTTGCTTCCTGCCCCCAATAATATATCTATGGATATGTATGGTCCTAGCAACTTACAGATCTCCAATGTCGTCTTCACATCCCGTCGGGAGTGTGAAGCGAACACAGAGTTGCTTCGCTAAAGCGTGGCACTCAGGATGTTACTGAGTGTCATGCTCTGTTGAAATGCTTCCGAGGCTGCGCCCTCACCTCTTGAGCATTCATATTAAGAAAAAATCTCAAATCTTTATGCAAACATAATGAATGAGACTTTTTTAAAAGAACTCCTTGACTATAATGCCAGGGTGTTCTTGGACATGAACCAGTCTGGTCTTTTTACGGAACACCGCAGATTGTCCGTTGACCTCGACTTTCTATAGTTTTATCAAGATAAAACTTGAGAGACCCGACAGGGCACAGGACTCTCTAATGCCCTTGCCCAATATTTTGTGCCATACCCTTGGTCTCCAAGCCTTCGGGTCAAGGATTAGACAGGTTTTCGTTCTTACCAAGAACGGAAGGCTTAGAGGACAGACCGCATTATGTCCTTTAAAGCCAAAACCTCTGATGATGGCTAAAACCTCACTAACCCTCTTTGCCGTGGCTAGAGCGGTTAGAATGTTAGCCTTTCTGGTCACGTGTATTAAGTTCGCAGAAAGGATAGGTTCGAAATGCTTTTGGCATCAGAAACTCAGACTACGTCTAAGTTCCATGCCGGAACCTTCGATCCAGAGAATTTCAAGATCTCCACAGACCTCAAAGATCGTGAAGCTTTGTTGTTTGACAGAACCGAATCTCTGAGCCTAGAGGCCGTCAACAACATATTTGCATATTCTACAATAGTTAGGACTTCTAGCTTATCTCATACTTCAGACGGAAAGATAGAACCATAAAGAAATTCACAGAGGTCGAGGTGGAGGAACAGTCATTTTCCCTTCACTATCTCCAGAAACGGCCCCCTCCGATTGAACACTGAAAATAAGCAGCAATGCTTTGCCTTGGCCAAGAGACTGCCATTAATTTTGAAGATCTTATCGCTTCTCGATAGTCTGAACGCCTTCCGACTCAGAGAGGAGAGATATTAGATACTTCACTAAGTGACGATGTTAGATTACACCGATTCTCTCGGGAAGGGTCTTTGGACAATTCTCTCTGAATTACATGACCTCTGTGAATCCAACCTCTTAAAGGCCAACATGGTGGCGACTAATGCTAATCCTCTAGGATCATGAATAAGGGAACAACTTAAAGAGGAAGCTCCTTCGTCTTCAATATTACGAAAAACTTAACGAAAGGACGCCCTCAGTCTCTCCTCAACTTTCGACATACTTCTAAGTGAGGATTACTCAGACGTCAGAAGTTGCTGCCTTTGATCGAGAAGACCCGCACGGACGTGCACTAGTTTAACGAACCTCTTGAGGATCGTTACGTTCCGTGCCCAAGCCCATAACCAACTCTCTCTTCTTGAGCTATGAGAGAGCTGAGAAATTATCCGAGATGATTTGGACCACTCGATCAAAACTCACTCTTCGAGGAACTGGAGAGCCGACCAAATTGGCTTCCAATTCTTTCAGACAATGTGCCAGGACCTCTGTTCCTCTGTTCGGATGTCTGGCACCCTCTCGCTATCACCCGAGGTGATCCTCAAGCCGTTGAGAGAAAATTAGAATTATTACTAGATCTTTGATGTTATTCCAATTTCTCCGTGAGGAAAAACTGTAGCAGTCTGAATTGCTGTTTATTCAGGGAAAACAAGTTTCTCCAGCGAGGAAATGGTCCCCAGCAAACTCATCCATTCCCTCACTCAGCCTGCTTCCTTGCCTAAATAAGGCTGGGCTTTGCATAAGCAGGAGAGCATTATTATAGTGCTATGCAGCGGTAGACTCGTACAGAATTCTGTTACAGTGCGGTAAAACCGCACCGAACAGGTATAAGAGATATCTTGTTGAAATTTTTTTAGTAAACGGAAGGCATGTTCATTCATGATTACTAGAAATTTCCTCAACCCGAGGCTAAAATCCATGATTGTAGGGCAGAGAGACGGCTAGTCAGCCATTCCCGCAGGGGAGAGAGACGTAACCAACCGCGCATGTCACAGAGCTAGCCGGTACTGCGTAGATCACAGTAACAGCAGCCTTGTTCATTCATCGTCTCGCACTATCTGCCTGAGTTGCCAGCTACTCCCTTTACGAAGGAAGAGGTATGATATTATCGAGCAAAAGGAAACTCTCAAGCAGGCATATTTAAACGAAACAGAATTCGCTAAATACAGAAGCTGAGTTGGTGTTGTCGTAACAATAACTTAAGAGTTGTTCTTACTCTGAAAACTCTTGGAAGGTTGAAGGGAGTGTCAATTAAATACATTAGAACAACAGTTCTTTCGGCTTCTATCCGTAGAGGTAAATACGATATGCGTATATGACTTGACCCATGCGTTAGCAAAATGACGCAAAGATAAACTACGTAAGTATTGTAGTAATTTGAACATCGAATTCTCTACTACATCTTTCCTCGACGAGGAAGAGAGAAAGAAAGGAAAACGACTGTCCACGTTCTAATGAATGAGACTTTTTAAAAGAACTCCTTGACTCTTTGCCAAGACTCTTTGCCAAGAGAAGGGAGTAATATTTGAATAGAGATCATCAAGTGAGAACCGAGGATCGAAAAGGACCGTTCAATGTTCTTATGATATTGGACATAAGACTTCCTGGATCTAGTCTACAAGTCTTTTTCTTACTCCCCGGATGAGCCTCTGAAAATGAATGAGAGCTCTTCCGAAATTTGTTAATGAGAGTCCTCCTTGGTTTCATACCAAATGCCTCCTTTCCCGGAGAGTCTAGAGGGAGGAAGGGCGAAAGTGGTCTTGCCCTGGTCCTTCCTTCGAGACATAAAATCTTGGAGCTTCTTGAAAGCCCTCTTGGTTGAAAGCGACGTCTTCATCTCGACAAACTCAGGAGTCTTGACTGACTTAGAAGACGAAAGTTGAGAGGGAGGAGACCTAGGGGCTGCCGGCTGAAACTTATCCCCGAAGGACGAACGTAACAGCCGCACAAGAACCTTATAGTCTGAGACAGCTGAAGCTACAGGAGGTTCTTCTTCGACTGAACTCGCTGGACTACTAAGTTCCCCTTCTTCTCTAAGAGGAACTGGAGAACGTCCATCCGGAGAGGGCGTACGTCCAGCAGGCTTAGGCCTGAACAAAGACTTCCGCTGATTGGAAGTCACCGCTTCAGGTACGGACTCGCCCTTACGACGATCCTTTGAAGGACGGACATCTTGTGAACGTAGAGCGTCCTTTGAAACAACGGGAACTGTCTTACTAGACACGTCCCTACGAGAGGAAGCACGAGCTTCCTGACGAGAGGCGCCAAAAGCGTCCTGCTTAGCCAGGCAAGCGTCCTGCTGAGCGTCCTCAAAAGCGTCCTGCCTCGTCCGAAAAGCGTCCTGCTTCGAACGGCGAGCGTCCTCAAAAGCGTCCTGCTTCGAACGGCGAGTGTCCTGCTGAGCGTCCTCAAAAGCGTCATGCTGCCGAAAAACCGCGAAGGTGTCCGTTGAAAGCGTCCCATCGTTCCTGCGTAGCGTTTGGAAAAGCGTCGCGAGCGTCCTCAAAAAACGTCCTGCTTAGCTGCGAGCGTGTCTGAGCAGAGAACACCAAGTCTTCTGAATGACATTTCAGAGAGGATCTCGTTGAGCGCCCTGATGCATGCAAGGCCCGCCAAGAGGCGTCCTGGCGAGCGACCTTGCCAACATCTCAATGTTATGACGAACCGCGTTTTGCGTAGGACGTTGAATATTTCCAAGGGACGTCCTCATGCGAGTCTCCATGGAGAGCCGCACGCTGCTCCTGAAGTGTGTGAACACTAAAGGAAGACGTACGGCTTTCGTCTTCAAGACGGGCCTTAAAGACCTTCATACCTTCTTACAAAGACAGTGGCCGCCTGTGCGACAACTTGCGTCTTAGTAATGCAAAAGAACATCTCCAAAAACGCACTCAGCAAAGGAACGCCGAGCGTCCGAAAGACACCCTCGCAAGGTGCTTGCCGAGCGTCCTGGAGAATGTCTCTACTTATAGGACGTCGAGCACCTCCAAAAGCTTCCTCACGTCTAAATTGCCCTTCTTATGCCGAACCAGAGACATAAGTTGTTTGACTGTGCAAAGCAGCTTGCCAGACGTCAAACTTATCAGCTTGCTTTTTCGAAGTAAAGCGAACGTTACATAACGTATACGGAGCGCCATGAGGAGAGGAGACGAATACTGAGTTGCTCCTCCAAAAGGTGGAATCAAGAATGTCCTTGATTACCATGTTCTTTTGGAATGCTAGCGAGGTTGAAACCGCTCTAACTTCATGAGCGTTCACTCGCAGGAGGCTCAAATCACTCTTCTGGCAAGATGAATGAGCCTCCTTAATAATGTCCCTTAGGAAAAGAGCCAGTGCATTCTTCGAAAAGGGTAAATGTGGTCTCTTCCTGAGCACCATAAATTACCCGAAGGACCTCTTACTTCCTTCGTTTATGTAAATAAAATTTGAGAGCCCTGACAGGGCACAGGACTCTTTCATCCTCTCGTGACGAGAGAGAGGACGTGAAGCGTCCTCTTCTCTAAAGCTTCTTAAGGGGGCGCGAGTCCTTCCGAGAGCTCCAACCCCTGTGTGGGGAGGACGCCTCGGAGGATGAGAAGCAATCCTTCAAGATTCGTGCACGTGCTCGATCTTCGGCAGCCTGGGAAGCGACAACAGGACCTGCCGAAAGGAAGCCAGATCAGCGTGAAAAACCCGTAACCCTCCTTCGGCTTTTGACATGCCCTCTCCCTGCTTCCTGGGAGTCCGACAGAGGTCTAGGCCTAGAGGCGTTATGGGGCCGATCTGACGTTCCCTCCTGATGAGAGAGAGGACGTGAAGCGTCCTCTTCTCTAAAGCTCCTTAGAGGGCGCGAGTCCTTCCGAGAGCTCCAACCCTTGCGCGGGGAGGACGCCTCGGAGGACGAGAAGCAATCCTTCAAGATTCGTGCACGTGCACGATCTTAAGCAGCCTGGGAAGCGTCAACAGGTCCTGCCGAAAGGACACCAGATCGGTGGGAAGCCCCCGTAACCCTCTTGCGGCTTTTGACATGCCCTCTCCCTGAGTCCTGGGAGTCCGACAGAGGTCCAGGCCTAGAGGCATTATAGGGCCGATCTGACGCCCCCTCCACAACACAAGGGGCACTACACTTCACAACACTGATTGGAGAGCGAGCAATTTAGTCTAAGATTACTTGATGTAATCCTCTAGCAGACACTTCTTCTAGGCCCGTAAGCCATACCACAGGGTTAGGCAAAATAAATTCTACAGGAGGTTAGAAGGTTCATTATTTCTAACTTCTGTTTACTGTGGAGGAAAACTCCTGATTCTAACACGCTCTAAAATGCGTACATGAATCCTACTTCTTCCGTAATCAGTCACACATTACACTAATTACATTGATCTTTATGCAAAGAAAACATGTAAACGTCATATATACTAAGCGAGTGTCTACCGAAAGTTCCGGTAGCCTCACCTTACCCCATGCAGACAACAAAGTCTGAAACTAGGCTAACTAGCTTCAGACATCATATGCAATGAAAAAATTTAACTTATGATAGCGTATGCCTAGCCACAAATCCAAGTCAATAATCGAAAGAATAATTAAGATACTTAAGCGGCTAATGAAGTTTCAAAATCCTAGGCGGAGGTCTGTAAACAGTTGTTTACCGACCAGCGACAGAAAAAATATGAATAGAAAATGGGAATGGTTCCTGATATCCGCCTCCCAGCGGCAGGAATGGGTACTACCACCTGGCCGCCCACTACGTGTGCCGCGAATTTTGAAATTCTGTCGGACTTCAGAGAATACAGCTATATATATATATCTGTCAGGTAAGTTTCATGAACAAAACCTTATTTTATTATAAAAATATCACTTTTGTATGTGGAACTCGCCCAGTAATTACATAGCTGATTCCACATTTAAAAGAGGTGGGAATCATGGCCAAACTCTCAATACATTACTGTGTAAAGTACAATGAAATTGAAATAAAAGTTTGCCAGCATACAATAACATGCTTGTTGTTTCCTTACCTGGCAAGTGAGCTCTATAGATAATTGCTGCCTCTGGTCGGTGCTCCACTTGACCCGTAGAGGATGTGGCTATCCAGCCCAGAGTCGCCTCTACATGACTGGGGACTTTGGAGCAAGGAAGTACAACCGTGGCTCGCAAACCTACAAAAGATGCCCTTGCCCTGGACAAAGACCAGAATTTAAAAAAAAAACTGCACTACACCATAATCATAAAAGACTGTCACAATCCAACCACTAAAACGGAAGGAACTGGTGGGCAATCTAGCCACAAATATGCATCCTGGCTTCCCAACAAACACAATACCTTATCCAAGGTGAAACTGAGCAAAGGGAAGTCAGATTCCCTATTCCCACTCTCCCAACACTATGCCACCAACAGATATAGGTCCTAATGTATTGCAGTTCTTATAGATAGTTTCCACATCCTTTAGATAGTGAGAAGCTAATATTGACCTACACTTCCAGAACGTAGATTGAACAACTTTAGTAAATGAAATGTTATATCTGTATGCGAGAGAAGCTGTGACTGCTCTCACCTCATGAGCCTTGACCTTCATTGTGGCCAATTTGTTCTCTTGGATTTCTGCATGAGCTGCTAAGATCAAATTTCTTAGAAACAAAGAGAAAGCACTTTTGGAGCGTGGACGAGACGGATTCCTGACCGAGCACCAAAGGAGGTCCAAAGAGCCCCTAACCTTTTCTGTTCTTTGAAAGTAATATCTCAAGGCCCTAACTGGACATAACAATCTTTCCTCTTCCTAAGGTCCGAAAATATCCGCCAAATTGTTGATGGTGAATGTACGCACGGGTTAAATGGATTCTCATTCTTCACAGTGCATACAATATCAAAACAGATAAGACCTAAAATTAGCAACAAATTCTAAGTATATTTGTTGTAAAATATTTACGTAAATTTACTGACATCAAAGATGCAGTAACTTTTGGAATATACATGTTTTTCTAATAGTTCTTTGCACTTTTCTTTGCAAAATTACAATCATAACTGACATACTTGCATAAAAGATACAAATTAAAACCAACAGCAACCCCTAGGTATATTCATGAGCAAACAAAACATGTTGTCTTGAAGTCAGATCACAGCTAACTCATGAGCTGCCTACATCGCCGATCTAAGCCAGTCTAAAGGTTGCCATTAGTCAATTTATGGGCTATAGAAGTAATGGAACCTCTCTCCTGCCCGATTTCCCCAAATCGATAGTGCATAATATTGATACTCACTAGCATGAGTGAATCCGTCCATCACCCAAAGCTACTCATATTAGGGTATCTGTCCATTGAGGGTTAAAGCTTTAACATACACAAGCCACCTAATGAAATACAGCTCAAACGAAGGGTCCTTTCCCACAAAACCATACATTAACATTTCCTTACAGAAAGCAATTAACCTCTTCAAAAAGAAATTGTGACACTTAAACACTGGTTGTATATCAGACACCTGATTCATCAATCTACATAAGCGCATGCAATTGCCCTCCCACCACAGAAAAGGTAGGATAAGTCTTAGCAAGTGAACATATGTCAAGAGATACTGGGGCAAAGATTAACATTCTTGGTGGCAGAAGAGCAGCAGCTGATTGCACTGAACTAACTCTTGATAAAGTTCCACTGAGAGTTAAAAACTCCTCATAATCACCATCCACATAACCACTAGGCCCCCCCCCCCCCCCCCCCCCCCCCCCCCCCCCATCAAAAGTAAGATTGATTTAGTTGGAAACCTGTTGGTTCAACCAAATGCACTAAATACTGACTGGTAAAATCTTAGAATAATAAGAACGTCCCTAAAACACATGGGAATCGGAAAAAACTAACCAGTAACCAAACTATTTACAGATAGAATCTCCACAATTGGAAAAGGAGTCGAAATCCCTCAAACAATGTTGAGACCACTAATAGCAACCACCTGCCTACTAAAATGTAATTCAAAATGATAGTGCATGCAAGATTCTCTGTAGGAAGGCAACAGTCAGGCAGGGATCACATGCACAGGCGATAGGAGCGCAATCAGTAGATAGCAAGTAAAAAGCACACAAGACAGGTACACAGGCGTAGGAGCAAAACTAAACAAGCCATAGGCGAGCACACATGACACACACGCAACAGGAGAACAAGCCAGGGGTGTGCACGATAGGCATACAAGCTATAGATGCACATGAGATAGGCACATCAGCCATAGGCATCCATATAGTAGGCGCGCATGCAATAGGCATACAAGCCATAGGCACAAATGCGCAAGAATGTGGCAAACTGCTCAAATTCGCACTAAACGCCTGCTACTGGTGTATAAAAACTGTGAGGTGCATTATTTCCCCCGGCCAAAAAATCCATAATACACCGGAAGGCCAAAGAGTCTAAGCTTCTCACTAGAACCTGATACTTATACTAGCCTTAAACTGCCTAGACAAGGCAGCTTAAACTCTCTTAAATATTACCAGAAAGAGACAAAGCATCACTGCTACCCTGTCAATCCTAAATGGTAAAATAAAAGAGGGGAAAAAACGTTGGGAGACTTCTCTTATTTTTACACAAGCAATATTATCAGAGAATGAATTCTGGTGCTAGAACTTGCACCAGCTGGACCCGGTGACCTACCAGCCCGAAAAAAGGGAGACAACAGGCACAGATCCACACCACTTTTTGACATGTCCCAGTTCCCTGTCACTCTAAGCCATGAGGGAATGAGACAGGAGACGTGCCAAGGACAAGGCAAGAAAGAGGAAGCATTGACCCTTCCTCCAACATCGGAAACAAGCCAAACCTACCAAAACTCTTGGGAGGGTAAGAGAAGAAAAAAAAAACACTAATGACAATAATAATACAAAATCCCTCCATCCTATCAAATCTTATGCCCTGGATCAATGGGAAGCTCATTTGGAGTATGTAACAGATCGAAGAGAATCAGCAGAGGACCTAATCAATTACTGAATGGGGAAGGGAACTTAGGCCTTATTGGTATTATCCTATACGTATGGTTGTTGCTACAAACTAACAAGCTCTTTCTGTTTGCGATCAATTACTGCATTCCGTTCAACTGCGATTCATATAGTTATCCAATCATAACCCTTCCCTCAGCAAAGACATATCATGAGGGTCAATAAAACGGTAATAATGGCTATTTAGGCAACTCATACCTTAGAGGACCTTCCTGAATGTATATTCAACAAATAAAAGAACAAACCAACAGAAAACTGAGTGCATCTGCTGAACTACTGAAATCAGCGACAGAAGTAGACTGACCTGCTATGAGTGCTTGTACCTATTGGTCATCTGGTGGGGGGGTAATGGAAGTAGTAGATGGATAAAGACGGATATTCGTAGAAAAGTGTTCATAGAAAACCGGGTGTTCTAATTTTTTTGCTTCAATCTGTTGAAGTAATGCTAGTGCACAAGTAAAAGCTATAAGGAGAGGTAAGGTTAATCTAAAAAATAACTTAAAATTTCCCATACTTTTTCATACTGAATGGCCAAGGAGCACTGGCAAAAATGTGTACAGTTTTCAAGATAATCTGCATTTATCTTGCATATCTAAACTACTGTATATACGTCTTCTATATCTGAATTGTATACGTCTTCTATGTGGATACCTCTGGTGATATGTAGTTGGTTAAGTCACTGCAACTTGATAACAGGGTAATAGGCACATTTTCACAGTATCAGTACTCTTTCTGCAGTGAGACAACTGATGGGAGGTTGAAAGTATAGTTCACATATCTATGAAAAAACAAATCTTAAAAATTTGCCAACTGTCCCTATGAGGATACACATCTTCATAGTATCTTATATGGAGATTTCCATCTGAAAATGTTAGCTTCGTGGTCAAACTTCTGTCCATCCAAGCATGTGTGAGGTCTATGAGGACAGAGGCCCTTGCAAGTGCAAAGCTTATGCCACTAAAGGAAAACGTAACCTACAATTCCCTTGTACAAAAGATCAGGTCAGAAGGCAGCACACTGCAAAATCCGATTAGGTGATGCTTTCCTACCTCCTGCCTGGCTCTCATTAAAATGAAGACAGAAGGAATCACCTACCAACTAATGAAAGAAATAAAAATCTGTTGAGTAGCTCACAAGCATCTTGCCCAGCCAGCAAGAATACAGCATGTGGCTGCTGAAAGAAGATAAAAAGTGGGAAAGAGTACCAGTCATTTTTTAATTGCTACCATAAACATTGGGCGAGATGTTTTATCCAAATAGAGCTTGGTGGTTGAACATGTTGAGCAGCCACCACAGATCCTCAACAAGTACCATACTGTTCACATTAAAGATTTAATGTCAAACCCAATGGGATTTTGAAAACAACCAAGAACTTTACCACTTCAAAGCTAACTGTCAGTTATGTAGATACTTTGTTTCCACTATACAAAATCTAGAGTTGAAATTGCCAGTTCACTGAAAAAAAAATATACCATTCATTTTTTATAGAAATGTCAGTAATAATCTACTCCAGCACATCTACTTTAAACATGTCACAAAACTGGCAATTTGCATTTTTCATAGCTAAAAACCTTCGGTCTCAACAATAGGATAATTTTCTAACACCTAGCTGGATCTGGTTAAACAATCGGAGATTGAAAAGCAAGGAATCTGTGAGATCTGGCAACGCATGTGTAGTATATTGGGTGAAAACTGGTCAAAGCCCGTGTACCCACACTAATGCATTTAGTTTTTTCTTAACCAACTGGGTGAAAGACGCGGTTGCTTACTCTCCGCCATCCAGGTTGTTTGCCCGTTTTCACTCTTTTGCTTGTCTAGTTGTCTGTATGTGGGCTTGTGTTATTATGGCTTCCTCTGCATCATCTCGGCCTCGCCAACGTATGTGACCAGGGACTCAAGGTTTCCTGTGTTCTCGTTTCCTGGCTTCTTTGGCTACAGACCCACACTCCACATGCAGTATAGGTGTCATGCTAATGTTTGTACTATAATGAATCCCTGCCCAGAATGTTGTGCGAGGCCTAAATCGCAGTGGAAGTTATTTTTTAGTAAGAGGCAACAGGTTTACTTTGATGTCAACATCCAAATTCCTTAATAAGATGCCTAAAATTTTCCCTACTACTTATGGTTAAATGTTTATTGCAAATGTTGCAACTAGATAGCAATCACATTAAATTTATAGAAGTTTTAATTTAAACAAGTAAAATTTATACAAACCATTAACACTTATGCTCCTTTTCAAGTACATTATGCATCTAGCAGACATTAGAGATTACTGATTCTTCACTACTTCAAAAACTAAATCTTTTGGAATTCAGGAATGATGGCACCACAGTTTGGTTTCACATTGCTATAACTTGCACTTTGAACCCTTGCTAACCTAATTGTCCATAATCTGAAAAAGAAAAGTTATTAATTCCTGAATTTTTTATATCAGAATTAATACAGCGGAAGCCACAGTACAAGACATCAAATTATTAGCAATTTAAAGACTATATGTACGTAATTTCATGTTAAGATTTAACCATTGTGAATTTTGAGAGAGAGAGAGAGAGAGAGAGAGAGAGAGAGAGAGAGAGAGAGAGAGAGAGAGAGAGAGAGAGAGAGAGACTTCTACCAGTAAACTCTAGGAGGAAGTATACAGTACTAGGTAAACTTTAAAGGCATCTGAATATTAAACGAACCTATGGTACAAGTATACTAAATTTACTAGAATAATACAAATATGCACTAAAAATAAACCAAATATACACTAAAAATAACACAAACATACACTAAAAATAACCCAAGTTCAAAACTTAGATCCACTTAGAAATATTATCCATACCAGTTAACCCTTAAATGCCGAAGCGGTAAAAATCAAAACCTCTCTCGAATGCTGGGGCCGGTTAAAGTGAGCGCGGAAGCGGAAAAATTTTTTTTTTCAAAAAATCACAGCGCGCTTAGTTTTGAAGATTAAGAGTTCATTTTTGGCTCCTTTTTTTCTCATTGCCTGAAGTTTAGTATGCAACCATCAGAAATGATAAAAATTATCATTATCATATATAATGCGTTATATGATAGCGCAAAAACGAAATTTCATATATAATTTTATTCAAATCGCGCTGTGCGCAAAACGGTTATAGGTAAAAATGAAATTTTCATTATTAAAATGAAGTTTTATTGTATACTTACCGAACAATTATAGAGCCGTGATTTCCACGAGCGGCAGGATACTAAATTCAAATTTAGCGCGTCGGCGTCGCCAACACTGGTGGTGATGACGTCATCTCCCTCCACTCGCGGGAGAACCAGGTACAACTGCCCAGGTGAATCCAATTCTTTCTGCCCGTCCGTCCACCTAAGGGGAGGAGGGTGGGTATAATCATAATTGTTCGGTAAGTATACAATAAAACTTCATTTTAATAATGAAAATTTCATTTTTATTGTAGTGTCTTACCGAACAATTATAGAGCTGATTACACATTTATGGGAAGGTGGGATTCAGTGGACCACTAGTATTTTTAAATGGTTACATTTATTGCAATACCAGTAAACACTCAAGGTGTCTGTTGTACCTTACCTTGTAAGAGAGCTACAGCAGACTGTTACTGCCTCTGGTCGGTGCTCTTCTTACTATTGTAGAGGAATTGGAATTTGACCAAAGTTAGCCTCTACAGGAGTGGAATCCTTCCGTAGTTCAAGCGAGTCAAGGCTGACTGACGGAGGATAGTAACAACAAAGATTGCCCTTGCCCTGGGCTAAGACCAGAAATTCAATCATACAAAACATTTGTCACCAACACCAGATTTAAAAACATATATACCCAACCATTGTAAAATCTGACCTAACAAACTGGTGAGTATCCCAGGTACTCAGTACCCCCAGCTTCCCTTGAACTCGACAACCTATTCAAGGTGAAAAGTTAGCATAGAGGTGACGACCCCTGTGCCGTTTCTCCCAACACCATGCCAGAAACCGCCACCGGACCTAACGTTTTACAATTCTCGAAAACCGTTTCTATCTCTTTGAGATAATGACTCGCAAAAACCGAATTCGATCTCCAGAACGTGCTCTGAGGAATCGAAGCTAATGATAAATTCTTTCTGAATGCTAAAGAAGTTGCCACTGCTCTAACCTCATGAGCTTTAACTCTAGAACGGAAAGATTGTCGTTCTCGGACTGCGAGTGAGCTTCCCTGATAAGCTCTCTAATAAAGAACGATATAGCATTCTTAGAAAGAGGACGAGAGGGATTTTGAACCGAGGTCCAGAGCTTAGAAGATTGTCCTCTAATACCCTTAGTGGCAAACAGATACTGCTTAATAGCCCTGACTGGACATAAGAGCCTTTCTTCCTCCTCATGTCCAACCAAATCAGATAAGTTCCTTACCACAAAACTCCTCGGCCAAGGATTAGAAGGATTCTCATTTTTGGCTAGAAAGGTCAAAGATACCGAAAATACAGCATTGCCTTGAGAGAAACCGACTCTTTTGTCTATAGCGTGCAATTCGCTGACACGCTTAGCAGAAGCTAGTGCAATAAGAAAAAGTGCCTTCTTAGTCAAGTTCCTGAGTGAAGCCGACTTCAAAGGCTCAAACGGTGGCCCCATGAGGAACTTAAGCACCACATCTAAGTTCCAAGTCACTGTATCTTGCGGGAGCTTAGTGGTTTCGAAAGACCTAATGAGGTCCGACAGATCTGAATTGGAGGAAATATCCAAACCTCGATGTCGAAAAACCGAAGAGAGCATGGCTCTATATCCTCTGATCGTCGAAGGAGCCAGTTTCTTAGAGTTCCTAAGAAATAGAAGAAAATCTGCTATTTCTGTTAAAGAGGTCGCAGAAGTAGAGACTTTAGCACTTCTACACCACTCTCTGAAGATTCTCCACTTCCCTTGATAGAGTTTGTTAGAAGACTCTCTCCTACAACGAGCGATAGCTTCTGCAGCTCTTCTTGAAAATCCTTTCGCTCTGACAAGATTCCGGACAGTCTGAACCCTGTCAGAGCTAGAGCGGACAAGTTTTGGTGGAACCTCTTGAAGTGCGGTTGTTTGAGAAGCCACTTCTCTGGAGGAAGAAGTCTGGGGAAGTCTACTAACAACTGGAGAAGGTCCGGGAACCACTCTTTCCTGGGCCAAAAGGGAGCGATTAACGTTAGTGTTACATTGCTGTGCGACATGAACTTGTTCAGCACCTCTCTTATTAGACCGAACGGAGGGAATGCATAAGCTTCCAGACCCGACCAATCCAACAGCATTGCGTCCACCGACCAAGCTAGAGGATCTGGGACTGGAGAACAAAAGAGAGGAAGACGGTTGTTCCTTGATGTCGCGAACAGGTCTATTGACGGTCGTCCCCAAAGGCGCCAAAGTTTCTGACAAATCTTGTTGTCCAAAGTCCACTCCAGAGGTAACACTTGCTGTTGACGACTTAACTCGTCCGCCAGAACGTTCATCTTTCCCGGAACAAATCTCGGGACTAGCTGAACCTTCGCTTCGTTGACCACAGGAGGAGATCCTTGGCTACTTCGTACAGAGAGAAAGACTGAGTCCCCCCCTGTTTCCGCACGTACGAGAGAGCCGTGGAGTTGTCGGAATGCACTGCCACTACTCGACCTTCTACTAAACTCCGAAACTGTCTGAGCCCCAAGAAAATTGCTAACAGTTCCTTTACATTTATGTGGAACTTCTTCTCCTTCTCCGACCAAGCTCCTGAAGTCCGTTGATTTCCCAGTAGGGCTCCCCAACCTGTGTCCGATGCGTCGGAAAAGAACTGTAGGTTCGGGAGGATGGGTCGTAAATCTAACCCTTCTTCCAACCTTGCTCGAGAGAGCTACCACCTTAGGTCCTCTTTTATTTGATCTGTGACAGGAAAAGTAATCGAGTCTGGTTGTGTCTTCCTGCACCAAGAGGCTCTCAGGAAAAACTGCAGAGGTCTCATGTGCAGTCTTCCAACGTCACAAATTTCTCCACTGACGTCAATTTGCCCAGAGCCTCATCCATTTGGATTGGCAGAAACTACCTTTTTGTCCAAGAACTCCTGAACTGTCTCCAGACAGCCTTGAACCCTCTTCGGGGGACAGAAAAGCCCGAAAAACTTGAGCATTCAGAATCATCCCCAAATAAAGGATGCTCTGAGATGGAACCAACTGGGACTTCTGTTTGTTGACCAGAATTCCTAACTTTCTGGCAAGATCCAGAGTTGTTCCAAGGTCCTTCATGCACCGACTCTCTGATTCCGACCGGAGAAGCCAATCGTCCAGATAGAGGGAGATTCTTACTCCTAATATGTGCAGCCAGCTTCCTATCGGGGATAGAACCCTGGTGAAAACTTGAGGAGCGGTCGCTAGTCCGAAGCAAAGCGCCCGAAACTGAAACACCTTGCCTTCGAACATGAACCTCAGGTACTTCCGAGATTCGCGATGTATCGGAATGTGAAAATAAGCGTCTTGCATGTCCAGAGAGACCATCCAATCCCCCTGTCTGATGGACTCCAGAACCAACCGAGTGGTCTCCATATGAAATTTTGTTTTCTGGACATGCAAGTTCAGGGCGCTCACATCCAAAACCGGCCTCCAGCCCCCTGATGACTTGGGAACTACAAAAAGGCGATTGTAAAAGCCTGGAGGAAAATCCCCTTCTATCTGTTCTATCGCTTCTTTGAGAACAAGCGCTTCCACTTCTGCAGCTAGCGCCAGAAATTTGTCTGAGCCCGGAGAGTATGCCTGGAATGGAATTGGCACAGGTGAGAGCGAGGGAGGTGAAACGAGAGGAATACGATAGCCGAACTTGAGTACTTGCACTACCCAGGCTTCTGCTCCGCTCTGTTTTCCCATTCCTCCCAAAAACATAGCCAGCCTGGCTCCCACTGGTGCATGAAGAACCGAGCTTTCATTTGGAAGGTTTGTTAACCTTGGCCGAGGCCTTAGACTGAGGTCGCAAATTCGACTTCGGCCGAAAGAAGCGCTTGGGTTTTCTCCCTCGAAAAGGCACTTGGGCCAGAGGAGAAACCGAAGGAACAGTCTCCACAGGAGCTTTAGGTCTCTTAGTAGACTGTGCCAGTAAATCCGAAGTAGATTTCTTATCTAGCGCAGACGAAATTGACAACACTACATCGTCTGGAAAGAGGTTATCTTTCACAAACGGAGCAAACAAGAGAGCAGACTTCTGTTGGGAAGTAACCCTTTTAGAAGCAAAGGAGCACCAAAGTTGCCTTTTCTTAAGGGTACCAAAGGCGATGAGCGAAGCTAAATCATCACATCCATCCCTAATGGATTTGTCCGCACAGGACAGAACACCAATCCAATCCTCCGCTAACTCCTGAGAAAGAGAAGGACAATCTTCGATCTTGGCCGCTAAAGCGCCAATAGTCCAATCAAGGAAGCTAAAGACTTCCAAAAGTTTAAATTGATTCTTTACAACGTGGTCCAACTCAGGCGCTGTAAAGAAAACTTTCGCTGCGGCGAAAGCAGATCTTCTAGAGGAGTCGATTAAACTGGAGAAGTCTCCCTGGGAGGAGGCAGAAACTCCCAGAGAAGGAGCTTCCCCAGTTACATAAAACCTATACCTCTTGCGAAGCAACTTAGAGGGAGGGTAAGCAAAAAGAGCCTTCCCTAAGTCTCTTTTCATAGACATCCATTTTTCAGTCTCTTTCAACGAATGTCTAACCGCTTTAGATAGAACAAGTTTGGGAGGAGAGGGTCTGAAGTTTCCTCCTCATCAAAAAAGTCGAAGTTGGGGAGCGCGGAGCCGCTTTCTCAAAATAATCTGGATAAGATACCAGAAGAAATCTAAGGAGACGTGAATAACACGAGAGGTGATGAGAATCCTCCTCCTCTACTTCTTCTTCATTCTCCGATACCGCCGAAGAAGTAGACGGAACTACAACCGGATCTGAAGGTTTCGAACCACCCTTGGACTCATTCATCCAGTTGGTTAACATCTCTAACTGCTTGCGCAAAGGCGCCAGAGACGAATCAAAAACAGTTAACGTAGGCTTGGAAGAGCCTAAATGTTCAGCAGGAGGCGGAAAAAACTACTTGCGCCTCGCTCTGAGCCGCCGAAATTCGAGGCGAAACAGGCGCATCAGGCGTAACAGACGAAAAAGCGCTTAAAAAAACACCCTTAGAACTGCTAGCTACAGCGCTAAAACCACAATCTCTACTAGTAGATGGTGAGCCGAAAAAGGCACAGATTGAGGCGACGAACGAGCCGCTAACGGCCGCGGCGCAACCCTACTCTCAGGCTCCTTATACCGCTTGACTGGAGGAGGCGAAGAATCGGCGCCTGAACGCCTCTTTAAGGGACGCGAAACGGGCGAATCTCGCCAAGAGCGCCGCGCGACCGGAGACGAATCGCTTGAATCATTCGAAAGGCGTCTGACCGCAACACCTTTCCAACGCTTAACCGAGCCCTGTTGAGGCGCAACAGGCTCAACAAGAGAGGCGCCTGTCTGTGGGCAAATCCCGATCGACTCCCTTGGACTTCCGGTATGTCTTCTCCCCGGTGCGGGGGAGCTGGACAGTGACCTTTGTCTAGGAGACGTGTCAGGACAGACAGACGCACCCTCAACTACACTCTTACCTGAAGCCGCTTTCTCCAAAAACGTCTTAACTGAATTACCAAGTTGCAAAACCGTATTCGCTAGTACCGAAAATTTCTGATCTAACCTCGATTCCAGACTGGCAATGGTGTCGGAAGAAACTACACGGGAAGCCGGAGAAGTGGGATTAGTAGGAGGAATAGGAGGTGTAGTTAAAGGAGACATAACAATTTGAGGAGAAACAGAAGGAACGGAAGCATCGCAAGACGAAGCAGAGCTAAGTCTACTTTCCCTAAGCGCTGCTTTTCTAATTCTGTCTTTAGCTAATTTCTCCGAGTATGAACTAAAAAACTTCCATTGAGAATCAGTCCAATCACTACACTCGTTACATGTTCGATCTGCTGAACAAACCTGTCCCCTACACTTAACACATTTAGTGTGAGAATCATATTCTAACTTGGATAATCTAGTTTTACATCCTGAGATGCAAAACCTAACTCCCGACGGACTAGAATCCGACATGGCAACGCCTAAATAAAAAGCAAAATAACAATAACGCCAAAAAAGAGTACTTCACCAATTCCGAAGATCAATTACACAAGAAAAAAAAAGCGAAGCAAAGTCATCCAACCGCACCGACCACCGATGTTCACCGGACGCCGGCAGGAAAAGAATTGGATTCACCTGGGCAGTTGTACCTGGTTCTCCCGCGAGTGGAGGGAGATGACGTCATCACCACCAGTGTTGGCGACGCCGACGCGCTAAATTTGAATTTAGTATCCTGCCGCTCGTGGAAATCACGGCTCTATAATTGTTCGGTAAGACACTACAATAAAAAGTTACTTTTTTTTCGTTGTAATGTAAACTAAATTGCGATCTTTTTGGTATATAACACATTGTAAAACGATAAAAGCAACACAGAAAATATTATCACAAAATGATGCATGAATTCGTAACGTGCGGACGTAAAAAAATATATTTTTTTTTAAATTCACCATAAATCTATATATTGTTATACAGACTTCGAATTTGTTTCAAGATGAAGTTAAATGATGGAATATTACGATACTGTAAGAGTTTTAGCTTACAATTGCAGTTTTCGACCATTTCCGACGAGTTAAAAATAACCAAATGTCGAAATTTTTTTATAAAATGATATTGTTAAGATACAATAAAGTTTTGTACATACTTACCCGGCAGATATATACTTAGCTATAGACTCCGTCGTCCCCGACAGAAATTCGAATTTCGCGGCACACGCTGCAGGTAGGTCAGGTGATCTACCGCCCCTGCCGCTGGGTGGCAGGAATAGGAACGATTACCGTTCTAGAACCAGATTTTCTCTTCCACCTGTCTCCTGAGGGGAGGTTGGGTGGGCCATCAATCGTATATATCTGCCAGGTAAGTATGTACAAAACTTTATTGTATCTTAACAATATCATTTTTGTACATGGAACTTACCCAGCAGATATATACTTAGCTGATTGACACCCTTGGTGGTGGGAAAGAGACAACTATTTACTGAATAGACAGGTAAACACATACGTTTGTAGGTAATAAAATAAATAAAACCTTGGTTTCCTACTTGATCAGGCGGAAGACTCCATGGCTAATGCCTAGGAATCTGCTTCGCCTCAAGAGCCTCAGCGAGGATGTGACCTATGGCTAAGAGTTCTTGTGGGTCTGTCGATGGGGTCTTATCCATTTACTCGACAAAGCCTCTTACATGACAATATGCCTATGCCTAGTGGCATAATTAAGGAGCACAACACCGATCCCGATCACCTGATCCTAACACGAGGGTTAGTGCTTAAGTTGAAAAGAGTTATCTACAAACTCCTTTCAAACAACCAAAAGAAAAAACAGACGTTAAATAAAATTTAACTCACTAGTAAGGATCAGTATCTGCTCCTATCCCAGCAATGTCATCCGCAGGACATGTATCAACCAAGAGAGAAGGATCCCTCGAAGGTTATCTTGACATCCTTCGGATAATGGGAAGTCAACACAGAGTTGCATCTCCCGTATGTGACAGCTAATATGTCCTTATGACCTATTATTAGGGAAAGAACAAGAATTCGGAAAAGCTCGCACTTCATGCACTTTTAATTCTCAGCTGTTTGAAGGAATCATCAATGCACTTATCAAGTGCTTACGAGATCACAATGTCTCAAAGAAGGCCAGGGCGTTCTTTGATATAGATCTCTCTGGGTGAAGCCTGGAGCCTGGCTAGCGCTTCGTGCCATGGCAGGCGCCTAGCGCCTGTCTAGCGCCTCGCGCCTGGCTGGAGCCTCGCGCCTAGATGGCGCCTTGCGCCAGGCTGGCGCCTCGCGCCTGGCTGGTGCCTGATTGGCTCTTCCTTCCTGGCTAGCGCCTCGCGCCTGGCTGGAGCCTTGCGTCTGGCTGGTGCCTTGCGCCTGGAAGGCACCTGGAGCCTGGCAGAAGACTTCATGATTACTGTCTATGAGTCTGCATGCCTCAAGAGTTTCAGCGAGGTAGGGACCTATGACTGACAAACCCTTCTGGATCATGTCAATGGGGGTGGGGCTAGCCCGCTTACACGACAGAGCCTTCTCGGATCGTGCCAATGGGGGCTGACCCACTTACATGGAAGAGCCTTACCTTGTATCATATCAATGGGGACTAGCCCTTCTTACATGGCAGAAGCCTTACCATGTATCATATCAATGGGGACTAGCCCTCTTACATGACAGAGCTTTAGGTTTCTCTTTACTGGAAGGAGCCTTGCGTCTGGATGGATCCTCAATCCTGACTGGAGCCTAGCCTTGAAGGAGCCTGGCACCTGGATGGCGCCTGGCTGGCTTCTAGAGCCTGGCTGGCTCCTAGAGCCTGGCTGGCTCCTAGAGCCTGGCTGGCTCCTAGAGCCTGGCTGGCTCCTAGCCGGCCTGGCTGGACCTCTAGTAGCCTGGCTGGCTCTCCTAGAGCCTGGCTGGCGCCTCGCGCCTGGCTTGGCTCCTCCACACTTGCTGAGCTTCGAGCTTGGAAGAGTCTCTAGGCTGTCTGGCAATGTCCACATCGGACACTCTTATATCTGTCCGATTTGTTCGCCTCTGGCGCATTTGCGCCAGGTTGGAGGCCCGCTCCTTCTCAGTATCAGACCATGACCGAGTTCCTTGGAACTGTCCGCCTCTGGCGTGTTTTCGCCTGTATTGGCATTTGGCGCTTGGCTGGCGCTACATTGTCCGAGAGTCCTGAACAACACATAGTTTATCAGGAGACTGGAGAAGGGTGGAAGAAATTCTTCCCCTTTGAGCTTTTGGCCCCTGGCCAAGGGGAGGTGATTTTAGTCAGCTACACCCAGTAGACGACAGGATATCTAACATACGAGAGAGAAGAGTCTTCCTCCGAGGAGGATCCTTCGTGAACACTTCTTTTGCTAACGAGATCTCTTCTTACATGTTGATGAGGTTCCTCGTTGCAGAATCTTCCCTATCCTTGCCCGAAGGAAGGGAAGGAGTCTGGAAGTCGAAGGAGACTCTGAGCTGAAATTGGGCGGAACCCTGATTTCTAGCTCTTATTGTATCCTTCTGAATACCTTCTGGAAGCATTTTTGAGCCTCATCGCACCCCGAAGAACTCTGTAGGCAACGTTTAAACCATCTCTTCTTCTGTAGATGAAAATGTAAGTACCCTGCCTGGGCAACTAAACTTCTATCTGAAAGCGTTCCGATTTGCAGTCAGGAATAGAGGGATTTATTTCTTTTGCCAGACATACTATGCTGGCAAGAACCCATTGCCGAGTCTCCATTGAATCTGATGCGAGATTCAAATGCACAAAAAATTCCCTTGTCTCTTGGTCGTTTAGGGCTAAGAGAAACAAAGAATTCCTTCATAAACTTCCTCAAAGAAGTTTGATGAGGAGCAGTTCCATTTTGTCGGAACACGGAATCTGTGGCCACAAAAAAAAATCCCATTCGAAGTACATGATATCCTACTCTTGTGTATTGCGGTATCGTATAAGATCCCGAAGATCTTAATCCTCTGTTATCTCTAATTCCCTTTGTAGAGACAGAGTATGGCCTTTTACTGCGTTCTTTGATAGCAGATATATACATAGGTGATTCCTTCCCTCTGAAAGTGAAGAAAAAACCTCGCTATGTGGTTCACAGAGGTATCGGAAGAGGACAGTTTCCTCATTCCATCTAGCACGATCTGCAGCAATTCTGTCTTAGCCATGACTATTTTGTCATTTACCTTGAAAAAACCTCTCATTTATGTCCACTTCTGGTCAGTCTGCACGCGGACAGACCTGAGTGGGGAGAAGGTTTTAAGGTCGTATTTATAATAGATTCTGATAGAATATCCAGATACTCTTGGAAAAGCCTTACAAAACATGCTGTGAGAAGAACGTGACTTCTGTGAATCCAACCTCTCTAAGGCCAAAATAAGGCATACATCCTCTCTTCCTTTGACACCCCAATTATTTCTTAATCTGTTTAAGAAGATTTATAACCTAGGGGAAAAAAGGCTAAAGTTTTATTCCACCTTCTTTTAAATTTAAAGATGTCTTATATTGCTACCTCTCTTGGTTCGAGGAAAAAGAAGCAGTCTAAAGGAAGCCTGTTCGTCTTCTACCTTACAAAGAGATCTATGAAGACGACTTTCCGCAGGTTCTCACAACTCTTTTCAATAAATGTTAGACATACGTTAACATTATTTATCTTCGATCGAGAAGGTTCTCACGGACATGCAAAATCTTGCATCGAACCTCTTAAGGATCGTTACGTTCCGTGTCTGTTCCCAAATAGGTTCTCTTTTGTTAA
>NC_087219.1:46864186-46944186 GCF_015104395.2 Macrobrachium nipponense
CTGCCGCTGGTCACCGCCTTCCGCCCGGTCCCATCGGGAGCGGCGGACGGGGTGAACTCTAGCTCTCTTTATCGCGTCGAGACCGGCCAGCGTCCTCTCGGCGCGTCGAGTCGCTTTGTACCAGCCGTGGCTGGTACCGGCGGCCGCGGGGACTCCTTCCTCGCCCCTCAACAAACGTGGCTGATCAGCGACCGTCTTTTTAGCGTTAGCCCTAGCAGCCCGTTGATCGCTGCGAGAGCGTCCACTGGCCTGGCGAGAGTCGTGTGCACGACTCTCGCCAGTCTTACTGCTCCGCGCCGCTGTCTTGACGGCGAGCGAGCTCGGGCGTCAAAACTTTGGCTGGACGGTCTTCTTGGAAGAGCGTCCACTCGGTGCTTCTCGCGAACAACGAGAAGCGGCCGAGACGGAACCTGGTTTAGCGGCAGACCCGCTAGCACCAGGTGAGGACGCACCAGCCGAGGCTGGTGCCCTCTGGTCCCCGTCGACTTCTTCTTTGCAGAAGAAGCGACGGGCCCCGTTCCCGAAGGAACAGGAGGACCAGCAGAAGAGCTCCCCAGCTCGCCTGAGCGAGCCGGGCCCTTAGAAGATCCCGAAGGAGTCTTCTTAGGGGGAAAGGAGGCAACCTTCTTCTTCTTCGGCTGTTTGGCCTTAGAAGTCGAAGGGGAAGGAGAGGAAGCGGACGACGAAGAAGACGACGAAGACGACGACGACACCTTCTTCCTCTTCCTCTTCTTCTTCGCCAGGCTCCGCAGGACAGACGTCAGGTCTTCCATCCAGGAGGGAGCCGGGGCAGTTGCCGAAGCAACAGGGCCCGACTGCACCTGTCCGGAAAGACCTGAGACTGTGACAGCATCACCAACAGCAGGAACAACAGGAACAGGTCCAGGAACAGCAGGAACATCTGAAAGTGAATGAGCAGCAGGCACCTGATCTGAAAGGGAATGAGCGGCTGGGACAGCACAGGTACGGCAGGCACGGCAGGTACCACAGAGAGACAGGCGTCCTGTCGTCAGCTACCGTCATCCTCGGCACGGCGGCAGGTCCAGGGGGGTACTTCTTGGGCAGCGGCAGTCCGGGGTCGGCAATACAAGAACCCAGGTGGCGGTGGCACCGTCCTGATTGGCACGGCGGAATTGGTTCTGGATTGCAGCCGTGGGTGTTACCGACATGACATGTGGTATGTACACCAGGTGCGGTGACCTCTCCTATGCTGGTGTCGAGATTGTGGTTGTTGTAGTGGTTACCGTATCATGAGTGACCACTGCCGACCCCGCCAACCGCTGAATCAACCCCTGCAGTCCCAGCGACTCCCACACCTGTCCCAGGTCGTCCTCGCTGATGGCAAACCTGCGGAAGCAACGTCGGGTTAGTTAGAGGGGCTTCCTCGCGCCTGGGGGGGAGAGAAACCCACCCAGAGCGGACGGAAGACCCCCGATAAACTGGACCGTCCCGTTACCAAGTAGTCACTGGAACTTTCCGATGACTCTTGTGTCCTCGTACAGCCCCCACTGCGCCTCTGACGAATGCATACACGTTACACAGGGCTTGTTGCGGAAGCACTCTCGCCCCCGACAACGAGTACAAACCTCGTGAGGATCTACATCTACATCCAAGGTCGTCTCCCACGGATGTAGCACCTGCGGTAACATAGATAGATTAGTAAGAGGGGTTCCCTCACGCACGGGGGGAAGGGGGAAGACATGCCCCACCCCGAACGCAAGGAAGACCCCAAATACAAATACAATGAAGAAGCTGAGCGGGGGGCAGGAAGGAAGACGAAGAATCGGCTACCAAGGGAGTCGCGGGAGCTTTCCGACGACTTCCTGGCAGACCTTCGCTTCCCCCACCCCCGCACAGCAGTGAAAAGTAATATGAAAATGAAACAGAATACCCTGCCCTTGCGATTCACTCATAGAACTTGGAGAAAAGATCAATTCCCGGGTAAGAACGGAAACTTGATCCAATCATTTGATGCTATCATAAAATATATATGAAAATGAAACAGAATACTGCACTTGCGATTTCATTCACATAAAAAAACGTAGGATCAATTCCGGGTAAGAACGAAAATTGATCAGATTAAATTCATGCAATGAATAAAAGAAAATGAAAAGAATATTGCAATTGCGAATCCACTTTCATTGCATTCTATTATACAAAATTAAAAGTTCGTGCCGAGCGCAATCACACTCTCGGTAACGAACGCACAGGGCAAAATATAATGAAAAAAGTACTTACATTTTTCAATTACACCCTTTCGCCCAAATACATGACTCGGCGCGAGCGCGCCCGCCCTCGGCACCGAGACATAATTCAAGGTTCATAATTAAGTAATGAAAATGAAAACAGTGTACTTACAGTTTCATTTTCAAGTCAAACAAACCATTAGTAGAAAACACAATATAAACAAAGCATACGACGATGAAGCGGGCAGAGAGCGATGACGAACACGTCCTTCACACCCGCGGCCGAAAGCAAAAGTGATTTGTTTACCTCCCAGTCGCGCGGCGCGCGACTGTCGGACAAGCAGTTAACTACCGTTCTCCCCTTGTTCGAAGCGTTAACGACCGTCTTCCAGCTGCCGCTAGCTACTTCCTATTGTTAAAGGACCGATGGTTTGTATTACGTATCGGAACAATTGTAGATTCTGTGGAGTAAGAAGGTGATGAGGATGCAACAACTACTAGAATTGTCAATACTCTAACTGCTCGTTAGTACGAGAGCTCTTAAAGCTTCTAAAGGAAGCGTATCTAGTTATATGCTTTCTGACTTCCTAAAGTAGGAAGTTAGATCTTATATTCCTTCATCAAGTTCTAACACTTATACACGTATTAGTGAAAAAAAAAAAATATCAATATTTCCCTTATTGCAAAATATAAGTGTCTACCGAAAAATTCGGTAGTTTCACGTAATATATTCTTCGAAATTTCGAAGCCAAATTCATTAAAAAGTTAATAAAAGCGTATGCCAAACCAAAGACCCAGTACTTCCCTGCAAAAGACAGCCCAGAAGGTCGATGGCGATGAAAAAACGAAAATCAAGTCAGGAGGTAGCAACAACGTATGTTGACACTACCGCGACAGAGAAAATCTGGTTCTAGAACGGTAATCGTTCCTATTCCTGCCACCCAGCGGCAGGGGCGGTAGATCACCTGACCTACCTGCAGCGTGTGCCGCGAAATTCGAATTTCTGTCGGGGACGACGGAGTCTATAGCTAAGTATATATCTGCTGGGTAAGTTCCATGTACAAAATATTATTTTATATGCAATTATTTTGGAAATTAGAAAAGCTACAACCTTCAAATATTTTTCCTTTTATTCTACATGAAATTGCGCACATTTTCATATATAAAACTCTATGAAATGCCTATTATGAAACAGAGCAAATTTTCCGAGAATGCGATGTACGCAATTCGGAGATTTATAGCGGAGAATCCGCGCGCGGAGGGAAGGAAAGTTTTTTTTCATAAATTCACCATAAATCGAAATATTGTGCTAGAGACTTCCAATTTGTTGCAAAATGAAGGTAAATGATTGAATATTACGAAAATATAAGAGTTTTAGCTTACAATTGCGTTTTTCGACCATTCCGTAAAGGCAAAGTTGACCGAAACGTGGTTTTTTTTCTATTTATCGTGATTTATATGCAAATATTTTGAAAATGAGAAAAGCTATAACCTTCAATTATTTTTCGTTGTATTCTACATGAAATTGTGCACATTTTCATATATAAAACATTATGTAACGGCTAATTTAAAATGGTGCAAACATTACCACAATCGCACGTATGATTTTTTCGGAAGTAGTTCCGCGCCTTGGGACGTAAGGAAAATGTTATTTTTTTCATAAATTCACCATAAATCAAAATACTGTGCTAGAGACTTCCAATTTGTTACAAAATGAAGGTAAATGATTGAATATTACTAAAATATAAGAGTTTTAGCTTACAATTGCGTTTTTCGACCATTTCGGTAGAGTCAAAATTGACCGAAGGTTGAAAATTTGTCACTTATCATTTTTTATATGAAAATATTTCAAAACTGATAAAAGCTACAACCATGGGTTGTTTTTAGTTGTATTGTGCATGAAATTGCACACATTTCCATATATAAAACTTTATATAACGGCTAATTTTAAAATGGTGCAAACATTACCACAATCGCATGTATGATTTTTTTCGGAAGAGTTACCAGCGCGGACGTAAGTGGAAAAGGTTTTTCATAAATTCACCATAAATCGAAATATTGTGCTAGAGACTTCCAATTTGTTGCAAAATTAAGGTAAAAATAGTTGATATTACTACAATATAAGCCGTTTTAGCTTACAATGCGTTTTTTCGACCATTTCGGTAGAGTCAAAAGTTGACCGAGGTTGAAATTTTGGCACTTATCGTTATTTATATGGAAATATTTCAAAACTGATAAAAGCTACAATCATGAGTATTTTTTTGTTGTATTCTAAATGAAATTGCGCACATTTTCATATATAATACTTCATGTAACGGATAATTTAAAACGGTGCAAAAATTATGTCAAAGTGACGAAATAATTTTTGAGATGTGTGACTGATACTTTTTAGTGCGATAAGAAAGAAATTCGCACTTGCGCGCCTGCGTAACGATTGTAAACAAAACAACGCCTTGATCCGTGAACTCCCAGCATCCCCCAAGGCGCGTGATTCAAAAGTTTTCGGCTGGTAGGCCTATAAGTATTTTTCCGCGAATTTAAAAAAAAACTTTTTTGAGTCGACGTATGGTACGTCCATTCAGCATACGGGGGACATTTTGACTTGACGTTTAATACGTCCATTTGGCGTTTAAGGGTTAACAGGTAAAATGGCCTATCTGATGCGAGAAGATTTCTAATAACCCGAAAACATCTCATAAACAGATTAATACCAACTTTAGTTTAAATACTCTGATGCCTGCATATGTGCTAAAATACCAAACTAACCTAATTTGGGGATTTGTAAATATGAAGACAGACTTTTACCATTTTGCAATCCTCAAGAGCACAAATGTCTTCATCTAGATCTTGTTCATGCACTTTACTACAGTAGGCATCCCTAGTGCCCATCTAACTACTGTACTCTCAGCCATTGCTACAAGAAGGCCATCTGCCAAAAAAAATTGGTTCAGAATTAAATTTTTTGCATGCGCTTATCCAGTTATTTAATTCTAAACATCAGTTCAGACAATCCAACATAACCTAAACACTTTTGTAATGACCTGTCCAGTTTAACAGGTCTATTCTAAAGACCAGTGAGGGCAATCCAACACGACATGACCTACTTTGCATTGCAAAGCCATGACAAAGTTGCTGGGTGAGAATTATGCAATGTGTTTTACAAAATGACAATTTGTCGAAAATTGCATTTTTCCTAACTATACAAACCTGAGGTCCTTTAACAATAGGAAGTAGCTAGCGGCAGCTGGAACGGTCGTAAGCTTCGAACAAGGGGAGAACGGTAGTTAACTGCTTGTCCGATCGTCGCGCGCCGCGCGACTGGGAGGTAAACAAATCACTTTTGCTTTTGGCCCTTGCAAAATACGCAGAGTGAGGGGTGGCATGAGGGGAGGGACTATAGTAAAGGACCCAGGTTTGTATAGTTAGGAAAAATGCAATTTTCGACAAATTGTCATTTGTTCCGATACTTAATACAAACCATCGGTCCTTTAACAATAGGAAGACTCACTTCTTGGTGGGAGGAATCTGAGTCTTTTGATGAACAGACTGGTGTTCGTCCATCCCTGGAATGCCTCCCTGGTCGTAAGAGCGAGGGAGGGATCCAAGCCTCTGTCCGATTGATCGGGGTGTGCACCGCAGGATCAATGGTCAGACCTCTGGGCCGAGTACTAAGAGAGAGGCAAGCGTATCTCTTCGTACCAGCATTGTAAGAACTTTTCCTGTACATGAGCAAATATAAAGTAATGGGTTTGTCTCATGTAGGCATCCACTTCCTCCCCCTTGTTGGAGGAAGTGGTGGATACACACTCCTATCTCTAGTTAAAGAGATAGAATGGAGCTCGGTCGAGTAGCTTACCTGCATCTGACTCCCTTCCAGCGTGGTAACGACCGTATCCCTCTGCCCACAGGTAGAGGTAGAGAAAGATGGTGAAGAGAAGCCAGTCACACTCTCATTCGCACATTCATTCTCCCAGTCATACCAGGAATCGATGCTGTTCTGCCTGCTCAGGTGCTGGGTAAGCTTACACAACGTGTTGAGCAGCCACCACAGGTCCCAAGGAAAAAGTATCCAAGGACTTGTGGGCAATATCCCGAAGGTAGAAGGACGTGAAGGTGGTCTGGTTGGCCCAGACACCTGCCTTCAGGACCTGCGCCACGGAGAAGTTCTTACGGAACGCTAAGGAGGTCCGATACCTCTGACTTCGTGGGCTCTCGGTCGGAGCGTACGGATGTCGTCGCTACCATCAGGCCTCGTACGCTCTCCTGATCACCTCACGCAGCCAGAAAGAAAGCGTGTTTCTTGGAAACTTCTTTCTTGGTAACCCCAGTGCTAACGAAGAGGCATCGACACTCAGGCCTGAGATGTCGAGTTCTCTTCAGATAGCGCCGTAGCGCCCTCACAGGACAAAGCAGCATCTCATCCGCATCGTTATCGGTGAAGTCCAGAGGGAGGGGATCGTGAAAGACTAGAACCTGTCGTCAGGGATCGACGGATTCTGAGTCTTGGCTACGAAGTTCGGGACGAAATCGAGCGTCACAGATCCCCAGCCTCTGGTGTGTTTAATATCATAAGACAGACCATGTAGTTCCCCTACTCTCTTCGCCGATGCCAGGGCCAGCAAGAAGAGGGTCTTGAGGGTCAGATCCCTGTCTGACGACTCTCGGAGTGGCTCGAAGGGTCTTCGAGTCAAACTCCTAAGGACGAGAGTCACATCCCACGCAGGGGGCCTGAGTTCCCTGGGTGGGCAAGACCTTTCGAAGCTCCTCATTAGCAAGGAGATCTCGAACGAGTTCGAGATGTCCATCCCTCAGCTTTAGGACGAGAGCCAGGGCGGCTCTATCCTTTAACTGTGGGTACTAAGAGGAGCTTCTCTCGGCGAAGAAACCACGAGGAAATCCGCTACCTGCTGAAGAGTGGCTCTGAGAGGAGACAGACCCTGTCTACGACACCAACCACAGAAGACGGCCCACTTCCCTGGTACACAGCTGCAGAGGACTGTCGGACGGTGTCCAGCCATCTCTGTTGCTGCGCTACGAGAAAAGCCTCTCGTTCGCAAGAGATGGTGGATAACAGCCAGCCGTGAAGTTGAAGGGACTGGACTGCTAGGTGGTACCGTTCTACGTGTGGCTGGGCTAGAAGGTTGTGCCAATTGGGTAGCTCTCTCGGTGCGTCCGCTAGAAGAGCCAGCAGGTCCGGATACCAAACGGCTTGAGGCCGTTTGGGAGCCACCAGGATCATTCTGAGATTGGGAGTGACCAGCGCTCGACTGATCACTTTCCGAATCAGACAGAAGGGAGGAAAGGCGTAGGCGAAGAGGGTTTTGTCCCAGGGTGTGGTAGAGCGTCCTCTGCAGCTGCCCATGGGGTCCGGCACGGCTGGGGGGGAACAAAAGAAAAAAAAATGATATTGTTATGATACAATAAAAGTTTTATACATACTTACCTGGCAGTATATACATAGCTATTACTCCGTCGTCCGACAGAAATTCGAATTTCGCGGCACACGCGGCAGGTAGGTCAGGTGATCTACCCCCCGCCGCTGGGTGGCGGGAATAGGAACCATACCCTTTTCTAATTCATAATTTTTCTTCCAGCTGTCTCCTGAGGGGAGGCTGGGAGAGGGCCATTTAATTGTATATATCTGCCAGGTAAGTATGTATAAAACTTTATTGTATCATAACAATATCATTTTATACATTCAACTTACCTGTCAGATATATACATAGCTGATTCACACCATTGGTGGAGGGTAAAAGACAGCTATTACTGATAGACAGGTAAACAACATACGTTTTTGTAGGTAATAAATAAATAAAACCTTGGTTCCTATGTGTTTAGACGATAGGGGGTCCGACTGCCTAGCTAGTTGCTAGTAGTCTGCTTCGTCTCAAGAGCCTCAGCCGAGGATGTGACCTCCATGGTATAAGAGTTCTTGTAGATCTGTCAATGGGGTCTTATCCACTTACTTGACAGAATCTAGTGGTCATTTGTCAATGGGGTCTTATTCCACTTACATGACAATACACCAATGCCTATTGGCATAATTTAAGGAGCACAACACCGATCCCGATCACCTGATCCTAACACGAGGGTTTTGTGCTTAATTTGAAAAGAGCTATCCCCAAACTCATTTCAAATAACCTCAGAAAATAATACACTTATGTTAAAATTAAAAAAAATTTTTAATTTACTAGTTAAGGATCAGTGTGTCGGCTCCCTATCCCAGCAACGCATCCGTGGACACGTATAACAAAGAGAGAAGGATCTCTCATAGGCCCACTTGATCTCCTTCGTGCAAAGAGAATCAACACAGAGTTGCATCTCCCGTTATTACAGCTAATATGACTCTCACGACATATTGTTATGGAAAGAACAAGAATTGTTAAAAGCTCGCACTTCAAGCGCTTTTAATTCTTAGCTGTTTGAAGGAAACATCAAGTTACTCAAGAAGTGCTTTAGAGATTCCACTCTTCCAAAGAAGACCAGGGCTTTCTTTGCAACAGATCTCTTCTGGATGAAGATCCAGAGGCCTGGCTGGCGCCTCGCGCCTGCCTGGCGCCTCGCCCCTGGCTGGCGCCTCGCGCCTGCCTGGTGCTTCGCGCCTGCCTGGCGTCTCGCGCCTGGCTGGCGCCTCACTCGCGCCTGGCGTCTTAGCTGGAGATTCGCGCCTAGAGCTTGGCTTGCGCCTGGCTGTGCTGCCTGGTGGCGCCTGCGCCTGGCTGGCGCCTCGCTGCCTGGCTGGCGTCTCGCGCCAGGTTGGCGCTTTGTGCCTGCCTGGAGCTTCGCGGCCTGGCTGGCGCCTTGCGCCTGGCTGGCGTCTAGCGCCCGGTTGGAGTGACGCCTTGCGCCTGCCTGGTTGGAGTGACGCCTTGCGCCTGCCTGGAGCTTCGCGGCTGGCTGGTACCTCGCGCCTGCTTGACGCCTCGCTCCTGCCTGGCGCCTCGCGCCTGGTTGGCTTCTCCCCACTTGCCGGAGCTTCGAGCTTGGTAGAGTCTCGATGATGTCTGGCAATGTCCACATCGGGACACTCTTATCCTGTCCTATATGTTCGCATCTAGCGCATCTGTGTCAGGTTGTAGGCCCGGTCTTTCTCCCTCATCAGACAATGACAGTGTTCTTTAGGCTGTCTGCAGGTTTCTTCTTCCTGCTGACTGCGTCAGAAAGTCTTGAGTCGCCTTCTCAGTTAATGAACGAGAAATGTCCTTCACTAACTGAGAAGGGAACAAAAAGTCAGACAAAGGCGAGTACAGAAGCGCTGCCCTCTGAGCGTGGGAGACCGCTTTGGTTAAAAAGGCACTATATACTGTCCTCTTTTTAAGAAGACCTGCTCCAAATAAAGAGGAGATCTCAACCGAGCCATCCTGAACCGCTTTGTCTATACAAGACGAAATACACAGAAGGACTTCTGGTTCGAGTCCTTCAGAATCATGGGCTTTCTTGGACATCACCCCAAGGGACCAATCTAAGAAGTTGAAAACTTCCAATACATGAAAGAGTCCCTTGAGGAGATGGTCCAGTTCTGAAATGCCCCAAGTTATACGGGCAGAGTTCAAACCTTGTCTACGTGAAGCGTCAACTAAGGTCGAAAAGTCCGCTTCTGACGTAGACGGAAGAGAAATACCCATATTCTCTCCCGTCTGACACCAAATGCCTCTTTTACCAGCTAGTCTCGCTGGAGGCATGCAGAAGACCGTTCTAACTAACTCCTTCTTCGACTTCATCCAGAGTCTAAAGAATGAAGAGCCCTCTTCATCGAAATGGCTGGCTTCATTCTAAGAAAAGACGAAGATTTCTCCGTTTATCTTGCACTCGAGAAGAGGAGAGGCAGGAGTCAAGTCGTCTCCATACTCCTCTAGAAGCCAGGCTGTCAAAACTTTATAGTTCGACAGTCCTTCTCTTCCTTGATACTGCTCCTCCGAGTTTACTTCTAATTCTCGGTCTAGATGAGTCTCCGCTGCTAATTCAGTACGTCTTTCCTCTGGAGGAGACAAAAACTCCTAATAGGAGAGGGGCTAAGGGAATGATATTCCTTCCTCTTCCCCGCTTTAATAGTCCTGGAAGGCGCCAACAGCCCAGGCTTCTCTCCATAAATGGATGACGCTTCCCGCTTGGATGACGCTTCTAGTCCGCCAAGCGTCCTGGCTGACGCCTCCCGCTTGTGTGGCTGCTGACGTCTGGATGACGCCTCGCGCCTGGAAGACGCTTCGCTCTCAAAAGGCGTCCTAACTGGCGCCAAATTTTTTTTTTTTTTTTTTTTTTTTTTTTTTTTTTTTTTTTTTTTTTGGTTGCGGAGCCTCGCGTACTAAAAGCAAGCGTTTAAATGACGCTTCATGTCTTGACGACGTCTCACGTCTCTCTCGCGTTACGTGTCTTCCGTAAGATTCTCCCGATCTCGCTCTCGAAACCGAAGCCTCTGCGATATGTTTGGAAGTTTCACGTCTGCATGACGCCTCCTCCGCTTCGCAGGGGAGAGAGGACGAGACTTCTTGATTGGAAGCGCAACGTCCTTCCTACGAGGCGCTAACACTCCCACCAAAGAGGCCAGTTGCTCTTGTACTGCCAAGATAATCTTCCTTGAAGCTTTTCCCCCGTCATCTTCAATCGGGGGAGAAGTAGGAAAAGGAAGCAGTCTATAGGAAGCCTGTTCGTCTTCTACCTTACTGAGAGATCTAAGAAGAAGACTTTCCGCAGGTTCTCACAACTCTTTCCAATAATGTTAAACATGTTAACAGTTATTATCGTCGATCGAGAAGGATCTCTTTGTTAACGCGAATAGGAGCGAAAAAAAGAGATTCTCGATGCTCTTTGCGATATGAGAGTGTCGTGGAATGACCTAAGTGATTAAAAGGGTTAACGAAATCAGGAACGAATTTTGCCGTTACCGAGCTTGGTGTCCGAGAGGCTACTGGAATCTTAGGTTAATAACTCGCTAAAACGAGAAAATCTTGGATGGTGCTCTTGGCTTACTGCGCCAGGCTGGCGCTTCTTGGCGCAAATTTTTTTATTTCTTTTTTTTTTTTTTTTTTTTGCGCGCCATGGCTGGCACTTCTGGAGCATTGCGCCAGACTGGCGCTTCTTCTAATTCTTTTTATGTTATGTGCCAGAACACTTGTGCCTTTATGGTACCCGACATCCTTTCACATGTTAATTCCGTTCTTAGTAGGAAAAAGCTTTATATACGTAGTATAGTCCATTCAGGGAAACAAGTTCTGCCCCAAAGATGAATGTTTCCCATCCGACTCATCCATCTTCTGAGCAGGAGCTCTAATAAAATGATATTGTTATGTTACAATAAAGTTTTCATAGCATACTTACCTGGCAGATATATACATAGCTAAGACTCCGTCCGTCCCCGACAGAAATTCAAATTTTCGCGCCACTCGCTACAGGTAGGTCAGGTGATCTACCGGCCTGCCCTGGGTGGCAGGGACTAGGAACCATCCCCGTTTTCTATCATATTTTCTCTCTTCCACCTGTCTCCTGCGGGGAGGCTGGGTGGGCCTTTAATTGTATATCTGCCAGGTAAGTATGTATGAAACTTTATTGTAACATAACAATATCATTTTCATACAATCAACTTACCTGTCAGATATATACATAGCTGATTGGCACCCTTCGGTGGAGGGTAAGAGACAGCTACTATATGGAATAGACAGGTAAACAACATATGTTGTAGGTATAGAAATAAAAACCTTGGTTCCTACCTGATAGGTGGTAGACTTGGTGGGTGTTTGCCCAGTAGTCTGCATCACCTCAAGAAACTTTAGCGAGATATGTGATCTATGGCCAAGAGTTCTTGTGGGTCTGCCGATGGGGTCTTACCCACTTACTCAGCAGAGCCTAAAAGGACTTTGTCAATGGGTGATGATCCACTTATATGACAATACCACCTTATGAAGGAGCACACAACCAATCCCGACCACCTGATCCTAACCATGTGTTAGAACTAAGGATTGTTACGAGTTATCCCCGAACTCGTCACAACAACCGTAACTCAAAAACCACTACGCACACATACATAATTTTTCAAAAAAAAAATTATACTCAACTAATTGGATATGACGAGAATTCTCTTATGAACAACATAGACGGCCGCCCGTGCGAGCCTGAATCCTCCCTTGTTCGAAGAGTTATCGACCATATCCAAAGAGAAGAACAGTATATACATTTAAGGATTGGTGTCGGCTCCCGTACCCAGAATCGTATCTGCCGATACGATAGGACCTAGAGAAAAGCACTTCTCATACGTCACACGCACGTCTTTCAAGTAATGAGATGCAAATACTGAGTTGCATCTCCAATATGTCGTATCTATAATGTTTTTAAGCGACATATTCTTATAAAACGAGAGAGACGTCGCAACCGCTCTTACTTCATGAGCTTTTACCCTCAGTAGTTGTAATTGTTCATCAGGACAGACCTTATGAGCGTCCGTAATGACGTTTCTTACAAAGAACGCTAGAAGCATTTCTTGGACATCAGTTCTATTGTGGGGTCTTTTACCGCGCACCAAAGACCTTGTCTAGAGCCTCCCAACTGACGCTTCCTCTGAAGATAGAACTTCAGAGCTCTAACAGGGCATAGAGACCTCTCTGCTTCTCTGCCTACGAGACTAGACATTCCTTTGACTTCGAATGACCTAGGCCAGGGATTCGTGGGATTCTCGTTTTTCGCTAAAAACAGGGTCTTAAACGAGCAAATCGCCGAGTCTCCCTTGAATCCTACTTTATCCTGCAGAGCTTGTAACTCACTAATTCTTTTTGCCGTCGCTAACGATAAAAGAAATAGGCATTTTCTAGTTATGTCTCTAAATGAAGCCAGATGCGGAGGCTCGAATCTATCCGAAGACAGATATTTGAGGACTACGTCCAAGTTCCAGTTCGGAGGTACTGGTTCCTTAGACTTTGAAGTCTCAAAAGATCTTATGAGATCGTGGAGATCTTTGTTATTTGCCAGATCTAAACCTCTGTTCCTGAATACAGCCGAGAGCATACTTCTGTATCCGCTTTATTGTGGATACGGCTAGATGAGATTTTACTCTCAGGAATAGCAAGAAATCAGCAATTTCCGCTATAGAGGTAGAGGAGGAGACAACTTCTTGGCTCTACACCACCTTCTAAAGACCTCCCACTTCGACTGGTATACTTTCGTAGTGGAGGTTCTGCGAGCTCTCGCGATCGCGCTTGCCACTTCGCGAGAAAAACCTCTCGCTCTGACAAGTCTTTCGATAGTCGAAAGGCAGTCAGAGCGAGAGCGGGAGTTTTGATGGTACCTCTTGAAGTGTGGTTGTTTGAGAAGATCCGTCCTTTCTGGTAGGGATCTTGGAAAGTCTACGATCCACTCTACCACCTCCGTGAACCATTCCTGGGGCCGGCCAAAAGGGGGCTATTAAAGTCATCCTCGTCTCTTTTGACGCCACAAACTTTTTCAATACTAACCCCAGGATTTTGAATGGGGGAAAAGCGTAAACGTCCACTCGAGACCAGTTTAGCAGGAAGGCGTCTACCATAATTGCTCTTGGGTCTTCCACGACCGAGCAAAACACTGGGAGCCTTTTGAAATGTATGTTGCGGAAGAGATCCACATGAGTTCCCCACAGAGACCAGAGATCGAGACACACTTCCTCGTGCAGAGTCCATTCTGTATGAAGGACCTGGTTCCTCCTGCTGAGCCTGTCCGCCCTCACATTCCTTACTCCCTGTACGAACCTTGTCAGCAGGGAGATGTTCCTGTGAGACGTCCAAAGTAATAGGTCCCTCGTGAGTTCGTAAAGGAACGAGGAGTGTGTCCCTCCCTGTTTCCGAATGTAGGCAAGTGCGGTGGTGTTGTCCACGTTCACTTGCACTACCTTGTCTCTCACCCGAGGTTCTAGGCTCTTCAAGGCCAGGTGTACGGCGAAGAGCTCTTTGCAGTTTATGTGCCAGGACACCTGTGCTGGTTCCCAGGTGCCTGACACTTCTCTGAGCCTAATGTCGCTCCCCAACCCGTCTCCGACGCGTCGGAGAACAACACATAGTCTGGGTTCTGTGTTCTTAGAGAGATCCCTTTGTTCTCTTCCAGAGGTAGCAACCACCACTGTAGGTGTGCCTTTATCTCCACTGGAATGGGAAAAACGTCCGACAGCTGTCCGTTTTTCCAGCTCCAAGACTTCTTGAGGAAGAATTGAAGTGGACGGATATGAAGTCTTCCGAGAGGGAAGAATTGTTCCAGCGAGGAAAGCGTCCCCAGAAGGCTCAACCATTCCCTCGCTGACGTTTGTTGCTTCTCTAAGAAGAGAGAGATTATCCTCAAACCTTTTGCGGTTCTCTCTTGCGAAGGAAAAACTCGAAAACCCGAGAATCCATCCGAATCCCCAGATAGACTAGATCTTGTCTGGGGGTCAGCTGAGACTTCTCGAGGTTCACAAGCAATCCCAACGCCTTGGTCAAATCCAGAGTTAACTTTAGGTCCTCCAAACACTGTCTCTCCGATCTGGCCCTGATGAGCCAGTCGTCTAGGTACATAGAGACTTCACTCCTTTGAGATGAAGAAATCTCGCCACATTCCTCATCAGGCTTGTGAAGACCTGAGGAGCTGTGGACAGGCCGAAACACAAGGCTCTGAACTGAAAGATCCTTCCCCCCGTCATGAAACGGAGGTACTTCTTCGATGAAGGGTGGATCGGGACGTGAAAGTAGGCGTCCTGGAGATCTAGAGACACCATCCAATCTCCTTGTCGTAATGACGCTAGGACTGAAGCAGAAGTCTCCATGGAGAACTTCTCCTTCTGAACAAATTTGTTCAGAGAGCTGACGTCTAGTACTGGTCTCCAGCCTCCCGAGGCTTTCGCCACTAGAAAAAGGCGATTGTAAAACCCCGGGGAGTTTTGATCCAGTACTAGTTCTATTGCACTCTTGTCCCACATTTGTTCCACCATCGATCGAAGAGTATCCCTCAGCACAGGGTCCTTGTACTTGCTGATAGTTCCCTTGGTATTGACGTTAGGGGCGAGTATTCAGGAAAGGGATACGATATCCCTTCCTTATGATATTTAGTGAAGACGCGTCTGCGTCTATCAGTGTCCAGGCTTCCACGAATCCCAGGAGCCTGGCACCTACTGGTGTTTGGAGGAGAAATGTTTCATTTTCCCTTTTTAAAGGGACGAAAGGCGGACCTACCTCTCTTCTCTGGAGCCTTCCTTCTTGCGGGAGGTCTGGAGATCGGACCACCTCGAAAGGGCTGCATAGAAGTGCTAGGTTCTTTCTTGGCAGAAACTAAAGCAAGGTTTCTTCTTCCTAGCTGACTGCGTCAGAAGATCCTGCGTCGCCTTCTCAGTTAAAGAGTGAGCCACGTCCTTCACTAACTGAGAAGGGAACAAATAGTCAGATAGAGGTGCATACAGTAGAGCTGCCCTCTGTGCATGCGAGACTGCCTTTGTTAAGAAGGCGCCATACACCGTCCTTTTCTTCAAAAGACCTGCTCCAAATAATGAAGCGACTTCAAAAGATCCATCCTGTACCGCTTTGTCGATGCAAGACAAAATGCATAACAGGGCTTCAGGTTCGATTCCCTGTGAATCGTGAGCTTTCTTGGACATCACCCCAAGGGACCAATCTAAGAAGTTGAAGACTTCCAATACATGGAAAAGTCCCTTGAGGAGATGATCCAGTTCTGAAATACTCCATGTAATACGAGCAGAATTAAGACTAGGACGCCTTGAAGCGTCAACTAACGTCGAAAAGTCTGCCTCTGTTGTAGAAGGGAGAGCGATACCCATATCCTCCCCCGTCTTGTACCATATGCCTCTTTTCCCAGCTAACCTTGCTGGAGGCATGCAAAATACTGTCCTGACTAAGTCTTTCTTCGACTTCATCCAGGAGTCTAAGGCGTTTAAAGCCCGCTTCATCGAGATGGTGGGCTTCACTTCAGAAAAGACGAAGGCTTCTTCGCCTTCGCACTCGAAAAGAGCGAGCGCGGAGAAGGCGGAGCAGCCGGAGTCAACTCGTCTCCGTATTCCTCCAGAAGCAGGGTAGTCAACACTTTATAGTTAGACAAGCCCTCTCTTCCATGATCGTCATCATCCGAGTTTTCTTCCAACTCGTGATAATTCTGATTTTCCGTTCTCCTTTTCCGAGAGCTCTTCCTCTGGAGGAGACAAACTCCTGATAGGAGAGGGGCTAAGGGAATGAAAGTCTTTCCTTTTCCCCGTTCTGATCGACTTGGAAGGCGTCACAACCTGCGGCTTCTCTTGCGCTTTAGAAGACGTCTTGTATGACGCTTCCCGCTCTCCGAGCGTCATGTATGACGTCTCTTGTTGACGTCTTGATGACGCTTCGCGTCTGGAAGATCGCATTTCGCTCTCTGAATGGGCTTCCTACTCACGTCGACAATCTTGGACGGAGCGTCACGTCTAAGATCCGCTTGAAAAGACGCTTCACTTCTGAAAGACGTCTTTCGTTTCTCTTGTATTACAACACTCTCGTCAGCCCCCGTTCTTCGAGCAGGTGCGAGAGGACGAGACTTCTTAATTGGAAGCGTCACGTCCTTCCGACGGGGCGCTAAAACTAAAATCCCACAAGAGATGGACAGTTGTTCCTGAACCGCCATAATTATCTTTCTTGACGCTTCTCCCACGTCTAGTGCATGACGCCTCCCTCGTCATCACTCGGGGAAGAAGCAGATGACGGGGGTACTTCCTCATAAGCGTCAGGTGACGCTGACGCCACCTTCGCCTTCTTAATGGCAGACGGGGCGTCATCCGAGAAGCGCTCTGGGCTCGAATCAATGTCTTGCTTCATATGACGCTTCAGCGGTCTCGATAAGTTCGACTCCTTCCACCCTCGTTTAGGTGAGGGAGAGGGAGAGGACGAGAAACACTCGCGAAGGACGCTTTTTCTATAGCGCCCTTGAGCTGGCTGCCATGAAGCAGAGCTAGCTGAAGGGACGTCTGAACCGTTGGGGATTCCCACGACCTCCCTTAAGGCTTTCGACTTTCCTTCTCCTCTGGGCATGGGAGCTTGGAAGAGGTCTAGGCCTGGGAGCGCCGCAGGGACGATCAAACGCCCCCTCCACAACACTGATAGGACTCACTTCACTAAAATGTTCACTATCACTAGCCTTACCTTCGAGTCGGCCATCTTGGACTTCATGTCTCTGATAGTCGCTTTCAGATTGGCGATTTCCGATGCCGAATCCGAAAAGACACTCTGAGAATGAGATCTATAGGAGAATCTACAGTAGTAGGGTTAGAAATTATCAGTGAAAGGCTCAATAGGCCTTGAACTCACACCTTTCAGTCGTCTAACTCTATCCCTCTCTAACTTCTTCAAATAAGAAGTCAAAGTCTTCCACTCTTCTGCATTCAAACCCTCGCATTCCTTACAAGTGTTAATAGCAGAACACTGAACCCCCCTACATTTACGGCATACAGTGTGAGGATCAACCGAAGCTTTCGGTATCCTCACCCTGCAGCCTACATTCACACATTCTCACACTCACATTAGAATCAGACATACTGAGAAAAATCCAAAAGAGTTTTATTCCAAAAACAGTCCACAGTAGCGAATGCCAAAAACACGATCCAAATACGTCACCAAAAAGCCGAAAAAACGTTGATCAAATGTTGAAAAAAAGAATCTAAGTCAGGAGGTAATAACAACAATGTTGATACCACCGGCGACAGAGAAAATATGATAGAAAACGGGGATGGTTCCTAGTCCTGCCACCCAGGGCAGGCCGGTAGATCACCTGACCTACCTGTAGCGAGTGGCGCGAAATTTGAATTTCTGTCGGGGACGACGGAGTCTTAGCTATGTATATATCTGACAGGTAAGTTGATTGTATGAAACTATGCTTTCGTAAGCCTGAGAGCATTACCATAATATAATGTTCTGCTGCGATAGAATCCTTTAATAATGTTACCTACGGTAAACAGCATTGAAAGGTTGTACTATCTCTCTTATTGAAAGCTTCTTAGCAAAAGGCATACAATATTTATTTATGTTAGCTTAACTATCCCCTCAATCCGAGGTTAAGACCGCGATTGTAGGGGAGAGATACGGAAGTTATTCCATCCCGCAGGAGAGAGAGATACACCCGACCGCTCATGACTGACACCTACATGGTACTGACAGTCACAGGCGTAGGCGTACTGCGTTGGTCTCAGGCTCTCAGCGAAAGCAGTCCCCGCTTACTCTTCCAGAGTTGCCAGCTACTCCATTTAATAAAGGAATTTTTATAAAATTATTATCGAACTTCAGGAAGTTCTTATTAAAGCATATTTAAGCGAAACAAGACTTCGATAAATCTAGAAGCTAAGTAATTGTTGTCTTAACAATCCCTTTAAGCGTAGTCCTTCCTAGGAAAGTCGTAGAAGGATACTGGTAATTGAGTTGCACAGAAAAGAAGTAACTACGGTATGTGTTTATGATTTGACCGTATCGTATTCTCATACAGTAGAAACTCTACTACCTTCTACTATCTTCGTTCTTTTCGTTAATAGAACGAAAGAGAGTATATATATATCCTTAAGGAACGAAGTTAATCCAGGAACTCTTTAAATCTTCATGATTTCCTCATAAATCGCGGAAGAGACAGAATTCCTGTTCATCACTAGGGTTTACGGAAGGAAGTAGATATTTCCTATCCGCCATCATACCCAAACGTCGATGAGAAGCTTATTAAGAAAAACTCCCAAAGTTCTTGCCTCCTCAAAACGAGGGAAGAGCATGGATGAAGGAAAGAGTCCGCATTGAGAGGAACTGCCTAACACAGGAGTCTTCTGAATAATGAAAAGGGGCTTGTCTTAGTATCAGAATCCTTCTGACAAAAGCAACGGCCGCCTGTGCGACATCTTGCACATTTGCCAGGGGAAAGTTGCTCAAGTTAAAAACTCAAAGAGGAGTCTCGCGACTGACCTCTCTCTCAAATGAAGATTTTTGGAATCTTCTGACGCCTGGACGCCTGGCGTCTGGATCCTTGCGCCTAGCGCCCTGGCCGTCTGGATAGTTCCGCGCGCCTGTAATGTTCCGCACGCTAGAAAGGAGACTCGCTCCTGGAACGTTCCGCTTGCGTGGAAGGTCCCGTGCGCCCTAATAGATCCGAGCGCCTCTAGTCTTGTTATACGAGCCTCTTGCCAGTAAACGTTCAATGGAAGCATCCTTCTGATTGCCACTCTATTATAAGGCTCCTTAGTTAAGCCATCTGTTTTCTCTTTGAAGGCGCCTTGCGCCAAGAAAAAAGTTCTGGAACGCGGTTCGCACTCAGTTGCTGGAACGCGGCTCGCGTTAAACTGTATGAACGAGGCTCGCGCTAGTCTGTTGGAACGCGGCTCGCGCTAGTCTGTTGGAACGCGGCTCGCGCTAGTCTGTTGGAACGTGGTTCGCGCTAGCTTGCTGGCTGGCTCTCAGCCTCTCGCTCAGTGAGTCAGTGTTCTCTTATTCAGAGAACGAGCCAGATCGTCCGAACTCCAAACATGTACATTCTTCGTCTTTTCGGATGTAAGATGAAGAAACTGAAGAACAGACGCACTTTTTAAAGGATGCCTTTCCAATGGCTATCCCTGGCAGTCTGGGACGTTTTACAGATCCTGCCGAGGGAACGCCCGATCGGTGGGGATTCTCCATAACCTCCGTAAGGCTTTCGACTTTCCTTCTCCTCTGGGCTTGTGAGTTTGGAAGAGGTCTAGGCCTGAGAGCGAGACAGAGCCGATCCGAACGCACCTCTACTAATTAGGACGCCTTTCCAATGAGGCGAACTTGGCAGTCTGGGACGTTCTACAGATCCTGCCGATGGGGACGCCTGATCGAAGGGGATTCTCCATAAACCTCCGTAAGGCTTTCGACTTTCCTTCTCCTCTGGGTATGTGAGCTTGGAAGAGGGGATTCTCCATAACCTCCGATCAGAAGCCGATCAGAACGCACCCTCCACTGCACTAACACTAAAATCACTTCTTACCTTTCAATAGCTCGTATTTTGAGCTACATTCCTTTGTCTTCAATTTGCAATATGAATTTGAAGATTCTGTGAAGTAAGAAGGAGATGAGGATACCACACTACTAGTATTGTTAATGCTCTAACTGCTCGTTAGTACGAGAGCTATATAAATTTCTAAAGGAAGCGTAACTATCTTTCCTTACATCCTCAAGAAGGAAGTTAGCTCAATCAATTTGCTAAAACATTATTTACTACACGTTATTATGAATAAATATTAAAATTTTCCTTCTTGCAAACTATGTGAGTGTCTACCGAAAAGTTCGGTAGTTACACGTAAACAATTCTTCGAAATTTTCGAAGCCAAAGTTATAAAAACAAATTAATATGCGTATGCCGAACCAAAGATCCAGTACTTCCCTGCAAAAGATAGCCCAGTAGATCGATGGCGATGAAATCCAAAAATCAAGTCAGGAGGAACTGCAAACGTTGTTTACATTCCAGCGACTAGAAAAATTATGAATTATTAAAACGGGTATGGTTCCTATTCCTGCCACAGCGGCGGGGGGGTAGATCACCTGACCTACCTGCCGCGTGTGCCGCGAAATTCGAATTTCTGTCGGACGACGGAGTAATAGCTATGTATATATCTGACAGGTAAGTTGAATGTATAAAACCTGAAGTTTTCTGTTGTGCCGGGTGGCGAACAGGTCTACGACCGGTCGCCCCCACAGGTTGAAGAGCCTTTCCGCCACGTCCTGGTGTAGAGACCATTCGGTCCCTATCACCTGATCCCGACGGCTGAGCTTGTCCGCTACTACATTCCCTTGCCTGGGAATGTAGCGTGCTGACAGCTCTATCGAGTGAGCCGTGGCCCACTCGTGCACCTGCACCGTCAACTGATGGAGCGGAAGAGACACTAGCCCCCCCTGCTTGTTGACATATGCCACTACTGTGGTGTTGTCGCACATCAACACCACTGAGTGTCCCACCAAGCGGTCCTGAAATTCTCGGAGAGCGTTGAACGCCGCCTTGAGTTCCAGGGACATTGATGTGAAGGAGTGCGTTTTCGTGGATGAGGTCCCACACACCTGCAAGTCAAGCAACTCCTCCAGGTGTGCAGCCCCATCCCTCGGTCGATGCGTCTGAGAACAGAAGCATCTCCGGGGGGGGAGTGCGTATGGGCACTCCTCTTAAGAGGTTCTTGTCGTCGAGCCACCAGGCTAGGTCCTGCCTCACCTTGTCCGTGAGAGCCACGGGAAAGTAAGGAGGATCCTTGGCCTGAGACCAACTCTCCCTTAGCCTCCACTGGAGAGACCGCAGGTGAAGACGCCCGTGAGGGACTAACTTCTCGAGTGACGACAGATGGCCGATCACGACTTGCCATTGCTGTGCTGCCTGTTCCTGCCGAGACAGGAACCGGCCGGCTGCCTCCCTGAATTTGCTGATACGCAAGTCTGCGGGAAAGACCTGCCCTGCTACTGTGTCTATCAGCATACCCAGTACTTCATCTTCTGCTTGGGTTCGAGATCGGACTTCTCGTAGTTTATCACGATCCCCAGATCGCGACAAAACTTGAGGAGTCGATCTCTGTCCTGTAGCAACTGCGAGCGGGAGCTCGCCAGGACTAGCCAATCGTCGAGATACCTCAGAAGACGTATCCCGTTCGAATGGGCCCAAGCTGACACCAGAGTGAACACTCGCGTGAACACCTGTGGGGCGGTTGAGAGACCGAAAACAAAGTGCCCTGAATTGGTACACCGTCCCGTCGAAGTGAAGCGGAGGTACTTTCTGGAGGACTGATGGATTGGTATTTGAAAATACGCGTCCTTCAAGTCCACTGAAAGCATGAAATCGTTCCCCCTGATCGAGTCGAGCACCGAGCGTGCCGACTCCATCTTGAACCGCGTCTGCTGCGAACGAAGCGATTCAGGGGAGAGAGGTCTATCACCGGACGCCAGCCCCCGATGCCTTCTCCACTAGGAAGAGGCGGCTGTAAAAGCCCGGTGACTGGTCCTCCACGATTTCTACAGCTCGTTTCGCCAGCATGGTCTTGATCTCCTGTCGAAGAGCGTTGTCCTTTGCTGATCCCCGGACATAGGTTTGTAGATGGACCGGTTTGGAGATGAGGGGGGGTCCGAGACTCGAAGGGTAGTAGATATCCCTCCCGAAGGACGTCTACTATCCAGTTCTCGGCGCCGTAGCGCTGCCAAGTCGCCCAATGGCCCGCCAGGCACCCCCCCCACTTCCGGCAGCAGGTGAGGGGGAACGCCGTCCCTAGCGTTTCCCTCCTCGTTTCGACTTCTTTCTTCCACCACCACATCCTCGGGGAAAGGAGGGTTGGGAGGAGGGCTGATTACGGCCTCCTCTAGCAGAAGTCGAAACAGCAGGAGTCTTCGCACGGGGCTTGGACGGTGCAACCGTCTTCGCCGCCGTGGAAGCGCTAGCCAAGCTCTTTGGCTTGGCCGCAGTCGCTCGAGATTGCCCAGTAACCTTCGAGACTGCCTGGTGAACTAAGCGGTCACTCTCGTCAGTGCGCCGCCTTTCCACCGCAGCGTCCACCATCTCTCCGGGAAAGAGAGCTGGGGAACTCCTAATGGGTCCATTGCGAAGCCCGAGTGCCGCCTCACGCCCGGCCCCCTTGGTCACTCGGGTAAGGACTGCGTCCCTACGTCGAAGAACCAAGTTGGCCCACAGGTTAGCAGTCTGATGGGCGAGGTAAGAGATTGCTCTTCCTCCAGACTGGCACAGTCTCCTGAAAGAAGCGTCGTCTCGAGAGCAGAACTCCCGGAGCCGGCCGCTACTTTGGATATTGTGAGGGACCACAAATCCAACCAAGAGACTGCCTGGAACGCTGCCATAGCGGTAGATTCCAGGGCAAGTGCCTCCTGCTGCGAGAACCATAGGTTCTCCCCGACAGGAGCTGCTGCAGGGACACACCTGGAGTCAGCCTCGCTAACTCCAGGTTAACCTTGTTTTTAGGCAGTATCGGGTCTTCCGAAGGCACGTAGAATCACCTCTGACGCTGTAGAGGGGGAGGAAGCAGCTTAGAAGACCGTCCGGATTTCAGCGAATCCTCCCGTCCTGAGACGAGATTCTCCACTTGATCCAGGACTGAGTCTGCAAGCTCTGATCGCGGTAACCCCACCATCATTTTGGGTTCCCTCTTGGGACCCCAAAATGATTCGAGTCGGGACGTGGGCTCTGCCGGTGGTTAGCGGCGATCCTTCCGCAAGGTCATTATGCTGACGAATCAGCTTTAATGACCTCTGCAAAGTTCCTCTGTATCTCGGGAGTTACTGCGTCTTGTGGAGTAGGACCGTCCAGTCCCTCCAGCAAGAACAGGTCCCGCGATACTCCTCCTTCAGAAGGAGGAACAGCGGCAGGACCCCTGACAGGTCAGCCTCCAACTACTTGCGCGTATGTTCTGGTCGGTCCTAAAACCGTGCCTGAGCCATACGGCGTCATAGCGGGGTCACGAGCGGCGCACCTCTCGTGATCACTCCTCGGTACCTCGCTCCTCCCAGTATAGCCCGAGGAGGTTGAAGGTACCGGAGGGGGAGGAGGCAGACCTGACGCTCCCCCCTCGCTCGCTGGCAGGACCAGCGTTGCGGTGGAGGGCTGCTGCTGATCGTCAACCCGCGGTGGCGATCGGGCAGCAGGCCTAGCCTTGCCGCTCGCCTGGGGCGATAGGCTCGGCTGAGAACGTCGAGACCGATCTCTAGCGTCAGGCGAGCTGTTGCTGGTCACCGTCTCCGCCCGGTCCCTATGGGAGCGGCGGCGGTCAGGTGACCTGCTAGGCTCTCTATCGCGGCGAGACCGGCCAGCGTCCTCTCGGCGCGTCGAGCCGCTGGTACCAGCCGTGGCTGGTACCGACGGCCGCGGGACCCCTTCCTCGCCTCAACCACCGTGGCTGAGTCAGCGGACTGTTCAGGGTCAAACCCGAGCAGCCAGTTGATCGCTGACGAGAGCGTCCACTGGACCGTGGTCGAGAGTCGTGCGCACGACTCTCGCCAGTCTTCTGCTCCGCGCCGCTGTCTTGACGGCGAGCGAGCTCGGACGTCAAGACTTTGGCTGGACGGTCTCCCGTGGAAGAGCGTCCACTCGGTACTTCTCGCGAACGAGAAGCGGCCGAGACGGAACCTGGTTTAGCGGCAGAACCGCTGACGCCAGGTGAGGACGTACCAGCCGAGGCTGGTACACCTCTGGTCCCCGTCGTCTTCTTCTTTGCAGAGGAAGAGACGGGCCCCGTTCCCGAAGGACAGGAGGACCAGCAGAAGAGCTCCCCCGACTCGCCTGAGCGAGCCGGGCCCTTAGAAGATCCCGAAGGAGTCTTCTTAGGGGGGGAGAGGCCCAGCCTTCTTCTTCTTCGGCTGTTAGCCTTAGAAGTCGAAGGGGAAGAGGAGGCAGCAGACGACGAAGAAGACGACGAAGACGACGACGACATCTTCTCTCATTCCTCTTCTTCTTCGCCAGGCTCCGCAGGACAGACGTCAGGTCTTCCATCCAGGAGGGAGCCGGGGCAGTTGCCGAAGCAACAGGGCCCGACTGCACCTGTCCGGAAAGACCTGAGACTGTGACAGCACCACCAACAGCAGGAACAACAGGAACAGGTCCAGGAACAGCAGGAACAGCATGCACGTTATCTGAAAGGGAATGAGCAGCAGGGACAGCAACAGGTACTGGCATAGGCAACGGCAGGTACCCACAGGGAGGCCAGGCGTCCTGTCGGCAGCTACCGTCATCCTCGGCACTGGCGGCAGGTCCAGGGGGGTACTCTTGGGGCAGCGGAAGTCCGGGGTCGGCAACACAAAGAACCCAGGTGGCGGTGGCACCGTCCTCTCTGGTACGGCGGCAATCGGTTTTTGTATTGCAGCCGTGGGTGTCACCGACATTACATGTGGTGTATACACCAAGTGCGGTGGCATCTCATAAGCTGGTGTAGATATTGTGGTGGTGGTAGTGGTTACCGTACCATGAGTGACCACTGCCGACCCCGCCAACCGCTGAATCACCCCTGGATACTAGGCACTCCTGCAGTTCCCAGCGACTCCCACACCTGTCCCAGGTCGTCCTTCGCTGATGGCACACCTGCGGAAGCAACAGTCGGGTTAGTTAGAGGGGTTCCCTCGCGCCTGGGGGGAGAAGAACCCCACCCAGAGCGGACGGAAGACCCCGAATACAGCTGGACGTCCGGGTAGCGGGCGCCCTCCTCCACACTCGACGGATCGAGAGAGGAGAAGGACTCCGCTACCCCCCCCGCAGGGGAAGGCGCGAAACGTGGGGGCTGGCCGGGGGGCAGGAAAGAAGACGAAGTGTCCGTTACCAAAGGAGTCACTGGACTTTCCGATGACTTCTTTGGCGGCTAAGTCTCTTCCTGCCCTCGTACAGCACCCACTGCGCCTTCGGACCCCAATTCATACATGTTACACATGGCTCGGTGCGGGAGCATTCTCGCCCCCGACACCGAGTACAAACCTCATGTGGATCCACATCCACAAATGATCTGAATCCGCCGCATTTACGCCCCTCCCGCCCGGGACACACTCTACGGGCGACTGGGGGGCACGGCGAAATCTCCATTTCTTGATCACTCATTATACAATGAAAAAAGAAATGTAAATGTACTTACAAGCATACACTCTCAAACACACTAGGAAAAAGAGGGCTGATACTCAAAGCAAACGACAAAGCGGGCAGAGCGATGACGAGCACGTCCTATCCTCACACGGCCGAAAGCAAAAGTGATTTGTTTACCTCCCAGTCGCGCGGCGCGCGACGATCGGACAAGCAGTTAACTACCGTTCTCCCCTTGTTCGAAGCTTACGACCGTTCCAGCTGCCGCTAGCTACTTCCTATTGTTAAAGGACCGATGGTTTGTATTACGTATCGGAACAAACTGCTCTTTCGTATTAGTATATACTTCAATCTATCCCTACCCTTTAAATTGCACATACTAATAGCCACCGCTATAGGAACCAAATTTACCACTTGCAAAAATTGGATCAGAATAGAAACTTTTGCAATGACCTGACCAATTACCCAGTCCCATTTTAAACACCACTTTAGACAATCCAACACAACATAACCTACTTTATATTGCAAAACCATGATCAAGTTGCTGGGCAAGAACAAAGAAATATTTGACAAAGCTGCTCTTTCAAATTACTGAAATCTATCCCTGGCCTTTACAGTACAAGGGCTACTGCCCTGCTATAAGAATGACAAAATTTATTATGTAAGCATTAAGGGATTTACAAAGCTCATGAGGTAATAATTCACTACTGTATCCCCAATGAGTACCATTCAAGGGTCATTTATCAAATTTCCACTTCAACCTTCAGAAACCAGCACTGTTCTCTACATAGATACAGAGACATTGTCAACCACATCAAATTTACCAGCTGCTCTGACAAGCAAGAACAAGAGCCTGTGCTGGAAAAAGGACACAATATAACCACTACATCCATGATCTGTATCTATTTTAAAGATGTGTGCGTGTAGTCCACACACATACCCATAAAAAAAGTACAATATGCAAAATTTACAACTGACACAAAACCACACCAATCATCAACATACTTCAGTTGTCACATGAAACCACGGCTTGTGAAAGCTGGCTACTACATAGCTTATGTTTCATATAAGCCTTACTCTATACAAAAACCAAACACTTAAAAATCAGGAAAAATGAAATTTTCATCATTAAAATGAAGTTTTATTGTATACTTACCGAACAATTATAGAGCCGTGATTTCCACGAGCGGCAGGATACTAAATTCAAATTTAGCGCGTCGGCGTCGCCAACACTGGTGGTGATGACGTCATCTCCCTCCACTCGCGGGAGAACCAGGTACAAACTGCCCAGTGAATCCAATTCTTTCTGCCCGTCCGTCCACCTAAAGGGGAGGAGGGTGGGTATAATCATAATTGTTCGGTAAGTATACAATAAAAACTTCATTTTAATAATGAAAATTTTCAGTTTTTATTGTAGTGTCTTACCGAACAATTATAGAGCTGATTACACATTTATGGGAAGGTGGGATTCAGTGGACCACTAGTATTTTTAAATGGTTACATTTATTGCAATACCAGTAAACACTCAAGGTGTCTGTTGTACCTTACCTTGTAAGAGAGCTACAGCAGACTGTTACTGCCTCTGGTCGGTGCTCTTCTTACTATTGTAGAGGAATTGGAATTTGACCAAAGTTAGCCTCTACAGGAGTGGAATCCTTCCGTAGTTCAAGCGAGTCAAGGCTGACTGACGGAGGATAGTAACAACAAAGATTGCCCTTGCCCCTGGGCTAAGACCAGAAATTCAATCATACAAAACATTTGTCACCAACACCAGATTTAAAAACATATATACCCAACCATTGTAAAATCTGACCTAACAGACTGGTGAGTATCCCAGGTACTCAGTACCCCAGCTTCCCTTGAACTCGACAACCTATTCAAGGTGAAAAGTTAGCATAGAGGTGACGACCCCTGTGCCGTTTCTCCCAACACCATGCCAGCAAACCGCCACCGGACCTAACGTTTTACAATTCTCGAAAACCGTTTCTATCTCTTTGAGATAGAAACTCGCAAAAAAACCGAAGAATGACTCGCAAAAACCGAATTCGATCTCCAGAACGTGCTCTGAAGAATCGAAGCTAAAGATAAATTCTTTCTGAATGCTAAAGAAGTTGCCACTGCTCTAACCTCGTGAGCTTTAACTCTCAGAACGGAAAGATTGTCGTTCTCGACTGCGAGTGAGCTTCCCTGATAAGCTCTCTAATAAAGAACGATATAGCATTCTTAGAAAGAGGACGAGAGGGATTTTGAACCGAGGTCCAGAGCTTAGAAGATTGTCCTCTAATACCCTTAGTGGCAAACAGATACTGCTTAATAGCCCTGACTGGACATAAGAGCCTTTCTTCCTCCTCATGTCCAACCAAATCAGATAAGTTCCTTACCACAAAACTCCTCGGCCAAGGATTAGAAGGATTCTCATTTTTGGCTAGAAAGGTCAAAGATACCGAAAATACAGCATTGCCTTGAGAGAAACCGACTCTTTTGTCTATAGCGTGCAATTTGCTGACACGCTTAGCAAGCTAGAGCAATAAGAAAAAGTGCCTTCTTAGTCAAGTTCCTGAGTGAAGCCGACTTCAAAGGCTCAAACGGTGGCCCATGAGGAACTTAGCACCACATCTAAGTTCCAAGTCACTGTATCTTGCGGGAGCTTAGTGGTTTCGAAAGACCTAATGAGGTCCGACAGATCTGAATTGGAGGAAAAATCCAAACCTCGATGTTGAAAAACCGAAGAGAGCATGGCTCTATATCCTCTGATCGTCGAAGGAGCCAGTTTCTTAGAGTTCCTAAGAAATAGAAGAAAATCTGCTATTTCTGTTAAAGAGGTCGCAGAAGTAGAGACTTTAGCACTTCTACACCACTCTCTGAGATTCTCCACTTCCCTTGATAGAGTTTGTTAGAAGACTCTCTCCTACAACGAGCGATAGCTTCTGCAGCTCTTCTTGAAAATCCTTTCGCTCTGACAAGATTCCGGACAGTCTGAACCCTGTCAGAGCTAGAGCGGACAAGTTTTGGTGGAACCTCTTGAAGTGCGGTTGTTTGAGAAGCCACTTCTCTGGAGGAAGAAGTCTGGGGAAGTCTACTAACAACTGGAGAAGGTCCGGGAACCACTCTTTCCTGGGCCAAAAGGGAGCGATTAACGTTAGTGTTACATTGCTGTGCGACATGAACTTGTTCAGCACCTCTCTTATAGACCGAACGGAGGGAATGATGAAGCTTCCAGACCCGACCAATCCAACAGCATTGCGTCCACCGACCAAGCTAGAGGATCTGGGACTGGAGAACAAAAGAGAGGAAGACGGTTGTTCCTTGATGTCGCGAACAGGTCTATTGACGGTCGTCCCCAAAGGTGCCAAAGTTTCTGACAAATCTTGTTGTCCAAAGTCCACTCCAGAGGTAACACTTGCTGTTGACGACTTAACTCGTCCGCCAGAACGTTCATCTTTCCCGGAACAAATCTCGGGACTAGCTGAACCTTCGCTTCGTTTGACCACAGGAGGAGATCCTTGGCTACTTCGTACAGAGAGAAAGACTGAGTCCCCCCCTGTTTCCGCACGTACGAGAGAGCCGTGGAGTTGTCGGAATGCACTGCCACTACTCGACCTTCTACTAAACTCCGAAACTGTCTGAGCCCCAAGAAAATTGCTAACAGTTCCTTTACATTTTATGTGGAACATTCTTCTCCTTCTCCGACCAAGCTCCTGAAGTCCGTTGATTTCCCAGTAGGGCTCCCCAACCTGTGTCCAATGCGTCGGAAAAGAACTGTAGGTTCGGGAGGATGGGTCGTAAATCTAACCCTTCTTCCAACCTTGCTCGAGAGAGCCACCACCTTAGGTCCTCTTTATTTGATCTGTGACAGGAAAGGTAATCGAGTCTGGTTGTGTCTTCCTGCACCAAGAGGCTCTCAGGAAAAACTGCAGAGGTCTCATGTGCAGTCTTCCCAACGTCACAAATTTCTCCACTGACGTCAATTTGCCCAGGAGCCTCATCCACTGATTGGCAGAACTTACCTTTTTGTCCAAGAACTCCTGAACTGTCTCCAGACAGCCTTGAACCCTCTTCGGGGACAGAAAAGCCCGAAAAACTTGAGCATTCAGAATCATCCCCAAATAAAGGATGCTCTGAGATGGAACCAACTGGGACTTCTGTTTGTTGACCAGAATTCCTAACTTTCTGGCAAGATCCAGAGTTGTTCCAAGGTCCTTCATGCACCGACTCTCTGATTCCGACCGGAGAAGCCAATCGTCCAGATAGAGGGAGATTCTTTTACTCCTAATATGTGCAGCCAGCTTCCTATCGGGGATAGAACCCTGGTGAAAACTTGAGGAGCGGTCGCTAGTCCGAAGCAAAGCGCCCGAAACTGAAACACCTTGCCTTCGAACATGAACCTCAGGTACTTCCGAGATTCGCGATGTATCGGAATGTGAAAATAAGCGTCTTGCATGTCCAGAGAGACCATCCAATCCCCCTGTCTGATGGACTCCAGAACCGACCGAGTGGTCTCCATATGAAATTTTGTTTTCTGGACATGCAAGTTCAGGGCGCTCAAATCCAAAACCGGCCTCCAGCCCCCTGATGACTTGGGAACTACAAAAAGGCGATTGTAAAAGCCTGGAGGAAAATCCCTTCTATCTGTTCTATCGCTTCTTTGAGAACAAGCGCTTCCACTTCTGCGGCTAGCGCCAGAAATTTGTCTGAGCCCGGAGAGTATGCCTGGAATGGAATTGGCACAGGTGAGAGCGAGGGAGGTGAAACGAGAGGAATACGATAGCCGAACTTGAGTACTTGCACTCCCCAGGCTTCTGCTCCTCTGTTTTCCCATTCCTCCCAAAACATAGCCAGCCTGGCTCCCACTGGTGCATGAAGAACCGAGCTTTCATTTGGAAGGTTTGTTAACCTTGGCCGAGGCCTTAGACTGAGGTCGCAAATTCGACTTCGGCCGAAAGAAGCGCTTGGGTTTTCTCCCTCGAAAAGGCACTTGGGCCAGAGGAGAAACCGAAGGAAAACAGTCTCCACAGGAGCTTTAGGTCTCTTAGTAGACTGTGCCAGTAAATCCGAAGTAGATTTCTTATCTAGCGCAGACGAAATTGACAACACTACATCGTCTGGAAAGAGGTTATCTTTCACCCAAACGAGCAAACAAGAGGCAAGCACACTTCTGTTGGGGAAGTAACCCTTTTAGAAGCAAATGGAGCACCAAAGTTTGCCTTTTCTTAAGGGTACCAAAGGCGATGAGCGAAGCTAACTCATCACATCCATCCCTAATGGATTTGTCCGCACAGGACAGAACACCAATCCAATCCTCCGCTAACTCCTGAGAAAGAGAAGGACAATCTTCGATCTTGGCCGCTAAAGCGCCAATAGTCCAATCAAGGAAGCTAAAGACTTCCAAAAGTTTAAATTGATTCTTTACAACGTGGTCCAACTCAGGCGCTGTAAAGAAAACTTTCGCTGCGGCGAAAGCAGATCTTCCTAGAGGAGTCGATTAAACTGGAGAAGTCTCCCTGGGAGGAGGCAGAAACTCCCAGAGAAGGAGCTTACCCAGTTACATAAAACCTATACCTCTTACGAAGCAACTTAGAGGGAGGGTAAGCAAAAAGAGCTTCCCTAAGTCTCTTTTCATAGACATCCATTTTTCAGTCTCTTTCAACGAATGTCTAACCGCTTTAGATAGAACAAGTTTTGGGAGGAGAGGGTCTGAAGTTTTCCTCCTCATCAAAAAAGTCGAAGTTGGGGAGCGCGGAGCCGCTTTCTCAAAATAATCTGGATAAGATACCAGAAGAAATCTAAGGAGACGTGAATAACACGAGAGGTGATGAGAATCCTCCACCTCTACTTCTTCTTCATTCTCCGATACCGCCGAAGAAGTAGACGGAACTACAACCGGATCTGAAGGTTTCGAACCACCCTTGGACTCATTCATCCAGTTGGTTAACATCTCTAAATGCTTGCGCAAAGGCGCCAGAGACGAATCAAAAACAGTTAACGTAGGCTTGGAAGAGCCTAAATGTTCAGCAGGAGGCGGAAAAACTACTTGCGCCTCGCTCTGAGCCGCCGAAATTCGAGGCGAAACAGGCGCATCAGGCGTAACAGACGAAAAAGCGCCTAAAGAAACACCCTTAGAAACTGCTAGCTACAGCGCTAAAACCACAATCTCTACTAGTAGATGGTAGGTCCGAAAAAGGCACAGATTGAGGCGACGAACGAGCCGCTAACGACCGAGGCGCAACCCTACTCTCAGGCTCCTTATACCGCTTGACTGGAGGAGGCGAAGAATCGGCGCCTGAACGCCTCTTTAAGGGACGCGAAACGGGCGAATCTCGCCAAGAGCGCCGCGCGACCGGAGACGAATCGCTTGAATCATTCGAAATGCGTCTGACCGCAACACCTTTCCAACGCTTAACCGAGCCCTGTTGAGGCGCAACAGGCTCAACAAGAGAGGCGCCTGTCTGTGGGCAAATCCCGATCGACTCCCTTGGACTTCCGGTATGTCTTCTCCCCGGTGCGGGGGAGCGCGGACAGTGACCTTTGTCTAGGAGACGTGTCAGGACAGACAGACGCACACTCAACTACACTCTTACCTGAATCCGCTTTCTCCAAAAATGACAATTTGTCAAAAATTGCATTTTTCCTAACTATACAAACCTGAGGTCCTTTTACAATAGGAAGGTACTAGCGGCAGCTGGATAGGTCGTAAGCTATCGAACAAGGGGTTCGGTAGTTAACTGCTTGTCCGACAGGCGCGTGCGCGCGACTGGGAGGTAAATAAATCACTTTTGCTTTTGGCCCAAGCAAAAACTGCAGAGTGAGGGGTGGCATGAGGTGGGGCTATGTGTAAAAGGACCTCCAGGCGGTTTGTATAGTTAGGAAAAATGCAATTTTGGACAAATTGTCATTTGTTCCGACACGGCATACAAACCTTCGGTTCCTTTTACAATAGGAAGACTCACTTCTTGGTGGGAGGAATCTGAGTCTTTTGTGAACAGACTGGTGTTCGCCCAACCTTGGAAGCCTCCCTGGTCGTAAGAGCGAGGGAGGGATCCAAGCCTCTGTCCGATTGATCGGGGTGTGCACCGCAGATCAATGGTCAGACCTCTGGACCGAGTACTAAGAGAGAGGCAAGCGTATCTCTTCGTACCAGCAATGTAAGAACTTGTTCCTGTACAGGAGCAAATATAAAGTCATGGGTTTGACTCTTGTAGGCATCCACTTCCCCCCTTGTGTAGAAGGAATGGTGGATATTCTGCTCCTATCCCTAGTGAAAGGGATAGGATGGGGCTCTGTCATATAGCTCACCTGCATCTCGTCCTCATCCAGCGTAGTGACGACCGTGGCCCTCTGCCCACAGGTAGAGGAGTAGGAAAAGACGGGAAGAGGGAGCCAGTCACTCACTCATTCACACATCCATCCACACAGTCACACCAGGACTCGATGCTGTTTCAGCCTGCGAGGGTCTGGGTTAGCTACACAACTTGTTGAGCACACCCAAGGGTCCCAAGGAAAAGGTATCAAGGACCTGTGGGCAATATCCCGAAGGTAGAAGGACGTAAAAGGTAGTCTGGTTAGACCAGACCCCTGCCTTCAGGACCTGCGCCACGGAGAAGTTCTTACGAAACGCCAACAAGGGGCCACTACTTCTGACTTCGTGAGCTCTCGGACGGACGTACGGATGTCGTCACTACCATCAGCCTCATACGCCATCCTGATGACCTCACGCAGCCAGAATGAAAGAGTGTTCTTGGATTACTTCTTTCTTTGGTTACCCCGGTGCTAACGAAGAGGCGTCGACACTCAGGCCTGAGGTGTCGAGTTTTCTTCAGATAGCGCCGTAGCGCCCTCACAGGACAAAGCAGCATCTCATCCGCATCATTATCGGTGAAGTCCAATAGGGAGGGAATCGTGAATGACTCGAACCTGTCGTCAGGGATCGACGGTTTCTGAGTCTTCGCAACGAAGTTCGGGACGAAATCGAGCGACACAGATCCCCAACCCCTGGAGTGTCGTACATTATATAGGTAAAAGACCATGAAGTTCCCCTACTCTCTTCGCCGATGCCAGGGCCAGCAAGAAGAGGGTCTTGAGGGTCAGATCCCTGTCTGACGACTCTCGGAGTGGCTCGAACGGCGTTCGAGTCAAACTCCTAAGGACGAGAGTCACATCCCACGCAGGAGGCCTGAGTTCCCTGGGTGGGCAAGACCTTTCGAAGCTCCTCATAAGCAAGGAGATCTCGAACGAGTTCGAGATGTCCAATCCCCTCAGTTTTCAGGACGAGCGCCAAGGCGGCTCTGTATCCTTTGACTGTGGGGACTGAGAGGAGCTTCTCTCGGCGAAGAAAAACGAGGAAATCCGCTACCTGCTGAAGAGTGGATATGAGAGGAGATAGACCCCGTCTACGACACCAACCACAGAAGACGGCCCACTTCCCCTGGTACACAGCTGCAGAGGACTGACGGACGTTCCAGCCATCTCTGTTGCTGCGCTACGAGAAAAGCCTCTCGTTCGCAAGAGATGGTGGATAACAGCCAGCCGTGAAGACGTAGGGACTGGACTGCTCGGTGGTACCGCTCGACGTGTGGCTGGGCGAGAAGGTTGTGCCAAGGGGGAATCTCTCTCGGTTCTCCTGCGAGAAGAGCCAGCAGGTCCGGATACCAAATGGCCTGTGGCCATTTGGGAGCCACTAGGATCATCCTGAGATTCGGGGTGACCAGTGCTCGACTGATCACCTTGCGAATCAGGCTGAACGGGGGAAAGGCATAGACGAAGAGGTTGTCCCACGGGTGTTTTGAAGAGCGTCCTCTGCAGCTGCCCATGGGTCCGGCACGGCCGAGAAGAACACCTGGAGCTTCCTGTTGTGCCGGGTGGCGAACAGATCCACGACTGGTCGCCCCCACAGGTCGAAGAGCCTTTCCGCCACGTCCTGGTGTAGAGACCATTCGGTCCCTATCACCTGATCCCGACGGCTGAGCGTGTCTGCTACTACATTCCTCTTCCCTGGAATGTAGCGTGCCGACAGCTCTATTGAGTGTGCCTCGGCCCACTCGTGCACCTGCCGAGTCAACTGGTACAACGGGAGACACTAGGCCCCCCTGTTTGTTGACGTAGGCCACCACCGTGGTGTTGTCGCACATCAACACCACTGAGTGTCCCATCAAGCGGTCCTGGAACTCTTGGAGAGCGAGGAACGCTGCCTTGAGTTCCAGTACATTGATGTGAAGGTGCTTGTCGTTCTCGTCCCACACTCCTGAAGCCAGCAACTCCTCCAGGTGTGCGCCCCATCCCTCGGGTGGTCGATGCGTCTGAGAACAGCTGCATGTCCGGGGGGGGAGTGCGCAGAGGCATCCACTTAAGAGTGTTCCTTGTCGTCCAGCCACCAGGCTAGGTCCTGCCTCACCTCCGGTGTCAGTGACACTGGAAAGCTTGGGGGATCCGTCGCCTGTGACCAACTCTCCTTTAGTCTCCACTGGAGAGACCGCAGGTGAAGACGCCCGTGAGGGACTAACTTCTTGAGTGACGACAGGTGTCCGATCACGACTTGCCATCGCTGAGCTACCTGTTCCTGCCGAGACAGGAACTGGTTGGCTGCCTCCCTGAATCTGCTGATCCGCGAGTCTGCGGGGAAGACTCGCCCTGCTACCGTGTCGATCAGCATACCCAGGTACTTCATCCTCTGCTTGGGCTCGAGATCGGACTTTTCGAAGTTCACAACGATCCCCAGATCGCGACAGAACTCGAGCAGTCGATCCCTGTCCTGTAGCAACTGCGAGCGGGAGCTCGCCAGGACTAACCAATCGTCGAGATACCTCATCAGACGTATCCCGTGCGAATGGGCCCAAGCAGACACCAGAGTGAACACTCGCGTGAACACCTGTGGGGCGGTTGAGAGACCGAAGCAAAGTGCCCTTGAACTGGTACACCGTCCCGTCGAGGATGAAGCGGAGGTACTTTCTGGAGGACTGAATGAATGGGTATTTGGAAATACGCATCCTTCAAGTCCACTGAAAGCATGAAATCGTTCTCCCTGATGGAGTCGAGCACTGAGCGTGCCGTCTCCATCGTGAACCGGGTCTGGCGAACAACCGTTCAGAGGAGAGAGATCTATCACGGGCGCCAGCCTCCCGTAGACTTTTCCACCAGGAAGAGTCGACTGTAAAAGCCCGGTGACTGATCCGTGACGATTTCTACAGCTCTCTTGCTCAGCATGGTCTTGATCTCCTGTCTCAATGCTACGTCCTTCGATGACCCTGGAACGTACGACTGCTGTTGGACCGGGTTGGAGGTGAGGGGTGGCCGAGATTCGAAGGGAAAATAGATATCCCTCCCGAAGGACATCTACAATCCAGGTCTCGGCGCCGTAGCGCTGCCAAGTTGCCCAATGGCTGGCCAGGCACCCCCCCACTTCCGGCAGCAGGTGAGGGGGAACGCCCGTCCCTAGTGTTCCCCCCTTTCTTCGACTTCTTCCCAGAGCCTCCACGGGAGGAGGAGGGCTGGGAGGAGGGCTGGTTACGGCTCCCCTTGGTAGAAGTCGAAGAAGACAGAGTCTTTCCCCGGGGCTTCGACGCAGCTACCGTCTTGGCCACCGAGGAAGCGCTAGCCGAGCTCTTAGACTTGGCCGCAGTCCGAGGCTGCCCAGAAGCCTTCGAGACTGCCTGGTGAACCAGACGGTCACTGTCGTCAGTGCGCCGTCTGTCCACCGCAGCGTCCACCATCTCTCCTGGAAAGAGAGACGTGGAACTCCGTAAAGGTCCGTTGCGAAGTCCCAACGCCGCTTCACGCCCTCCCGCCGCCCTGGAAACCCGAGTAAGGACAGCGTCCCTTCGTCGGAGAACCAGGTTGGCCCACAGGTTCACCGTCTGGTGGGCAAGGAAGGAGATGGCTCTTCCTCCAGACTGGCAAATTCTCCTAAAGGCCGAGTCATCTTCGGGAGAAATTCCCCCGGAGTTGGCTGCGACCTTAGATACTGTGAGGGACCACAGATCTAGCCAGGAGACGGCCTGGAAAGCTGCCATGGCGGTAGATTCCAGGCCGAGTGCCTCTTGCTGCGAGAACCATAGGTTCTCGGACAGGAGCTGCTGCAGAGACACACCCGGAGTCAGCCTTGCTAACTCCGGGTTCACCTGTTTGGGCGGCATCGGGTCTTCAGATGGCACGTAAAAACGCCGCTGTCGCAGCAGAGGAGGTGGAAGCAGCTTGCTCGACCTGCCAGACTTGAGCGAACCGTCTTGTCCGGAGACAAGCGATTCAACCTGGTCCAGCACTGAGTCTGCAAGCTCGGAACGCGGCAAACCCACCGTCGGTCTGGGTTCCCTCTTCGGGCCCCAGACACGACTCGAGCCGGGACGTGGGCTCGGATGGTGGGAAGCGGCGATCCTTCCGCGAGGTCGTTGTGCTGACGAATCAGCGCAATAACCTCGGCAAAGTTCCTCTGGATCTCAGGAGTGACTGCGTCCTGCGGAGTCGGACCATCCAGTCCCTCAAACAGGAGCATCTCCCGAGACCCTCCTCCCTCGAGGGGAGGAACAGCGACAGACCCCTCTCGGTCTCCTCCAACCACTTGTGCGTACGACCTGGCTGGTCCGAGAACCGTGCCTGGTACGTACGACGACGTGGTGGGATCCTGAGGGGCGCACCCCTCACGATCACTCCTCAATACCTCGCCCCTCCCGGTGTAACCCGAGGAGGTTGAAGGTATTGGGAGAGGCAGACCTGACGCTCCCTCCTCGCTCGCTGGCAGAACCAGTGGGCGGGTTGGAAGACTGCAGGCGATTCGCCAACCCGCGGTGGAGATCGAGCTGCGACCTAGTCGAGCCGTCGCTGTGGAGAACGGCTGGACCGAGAACAGCGGCCCCGGTCTCGTGTGTCAGAGGAGCTGGTGCTGGTCGCCGTACCCGATCGCTCTCTGTGAGAGTGACGGTCAGGCGACCGGCGAGCTCCACTGTCACGGTGAGACCGGTGCGTATCCTCACGGTGCGTCAGTTCGCTGGTACCAGCCGTGGCTGGTGCCGGCGAACGGGGGGACCTCTTCCCAGCCTCAGCCCGTGGCCGGTCATGGACCGTCACGTCCGCCCGGGTAGCCAGCTGCTCGCCGCGAGAGCGAGAGCTGGTCTGGTGAGAGTCGCGTGAGCGGCTGTCACCAGTCTTCCGCTCCGTGCCGTGAACCTGACGCTGAGCGGACTCAGAGGTCTGGTTCTTGGCTGCACGGTCGCTGTTAGGCGACCGTACACTCGGTACCTCTCGCGAACGAGAGGCCGAGACGGACCCTGTTGCCGTGGCCGAACCACTAACAGCAGGTGAGGAAGTGCCGGTGTTAGCCGGCACTCCTCTGGTCCCCGTAGTCTTCTTCCTTGCGGAAGAAGAGACGGGTCCTGCCCCCGAAGGAGCAGGGTGACCAGCGGAAGAACCCCCCGTCTCACCAGAGCGAGACGGGCCCTTAGAAGTTCCCGAAGGAGACTTCTTAGGGGGGGGGAGGCGACCTTCTTCTTCTTCGGCGAGGGAGCCTTAGAAGAAGAAGGGGAAGAGGCGGCAGACGACGACGACGACGAAGAAGACGATGAAGACGACGACGACACCTCCTCCTCTTCTTCTTCTTCCTCGTCAACCTCCTCAGGACCGACGTCAGATCTGTCATCCAGAGCAACAGGGCCCGGACCCCCCCGGCGCACCTGTCCGAACAGATCAGCATCGGGAGCAGCGGCGCCAGGAACAGGAACAACGTCAGCAGGTGCAGGCATCACAGGAACAGCAGTAGAGACGGCAGGAGCAGGTACAGGAACGGCAGCAGTGGTCAACATCACGTCCGTGAACGGCGGCTGGGCAGGTACGGCAGGCTGTGCAGGCGGTCCAGATGGACGGACCAGCGGCACAGACATCCTTGGTACTGGTGGGAGGTCCAGGGGCGAGCTCTTCGGGCACACGAAGTCCGGTCGCGGCAACACGGCAAACCCAGGTGGCGGCATCACACTCCCCCGAGGTACGGCGACTGGCCCCTGCACCGATGTAGTAGGTGTTACAGAGACCGCGGTGCGGGGTGTACACCAGGTGAGGAGGTGAAGCGTAGCCAGGTGTTGTAAGGGTCGTGGTGGTGGTCGTAACCATCGCATGGGTGACCGCCACGGAGCCAGCGAGATGGTAGAGCAGCCCCTGGACACTCGGTACGCCCTGCAGCCCCAACGATGCCCACACCTGTCCGAGGTCGTCCTTCGCGGCAACCGCACCTGAGGAAGCAAAAAGTCGGGTGATTAGCAGGATCCTCTACCCACGCTCGCGCAAAGACGAACGGATAGAGGACCCAGAGTACAACTCGACGTCAGGGTAATCTAGCGCCCTCCTCCACACTCGACAAGTCAGGTGAGGAGAAGGTCACTAGAAACACCCCCCGAAGGGGAAGGCGCCAAACGTGGAAGCTGAGCGGGCGGCAGGAAAGAAGACGAAGTGTCCGTAACCAAAGGAGTCGCGGGAGAGCTTTCCGACGACTCCTTTGCAGGCCTTCGCTTCTTCCTGCCCTCATACAAAGTCCACTGCGCCTCCGACCAATTATTACAAACTTCACAGGGCTCGGCTCGGGTGCATTCGCGCCCCCGACACCGAGCGCACAAAATATGAGGGTCAATCTCCGGGAATGAGCAGAACTTTCCGCATTTACGCCCTTCGGTACCCGGGCATAGTCTCCGTGGGGTAGCGAGGCGAGGAGATTCCATCATTGACCAATAATTCACAATTAATTAGATAAAGAGAAATGATTGTACTTACAATGATTCTTTCATACACAAACACAACCATATACTCAAGGAAAGCAAACGACGAGAAGCGGGCAGAGAGCGTCGAACACACACGTCTACTCGCTGTGAGGCCGAAAGCAAAAGTGATTTATTTACCTCCCAGTCGCGCGCGCGCGCCTGTCGGACAAGCAGTTAACTACCGAACCCCTTGTTCGAAAGCTTACGACCTATCCAGCTGCCGCTAGTACCTTCCTATTGTAAAAGGACCGAAGGTTTGTATGCCGTGTCGGAACAAACGTCTTAACTGAATTACCAAGTTGCAAAACCGTATTCGCTAGTACCGATTTATTTCTGATCTAACCTCGATTCCAGACTGGCAATGGTGTCGGAAGAAACTACACGGGAAGCCGGAGAAGTGGGATTAGTAGGAGGAATAGGAGGTGTAGTTAAAGGAGACATAACAATTTGAGGAGAAACAGAAGGAACAGAAGCATCGCAAGACGAAGCAGAGCTAAGTCTACTTTCCCTAAGCGCTGCTTTTCTAATTCTGTCTTTAGCTAATTTCTCCGAGTAGGAACTAAAAAACTTCCATTGAGAATCAGTCCAATCACTACACTCGTTACATGTTCGATCTGCTGAACAAACCTGTCCCCTACACTTAACACATTTAGTGTGAGAATCATATTCTAACTTGGATAATCTAGTTTTACATCCTGAGATGCAAAACCTAACTCCCGACGGACTAGAATCCGACATGGCAACGCCTAAATAAAAAGCAGAATAACAACAACGCCAAAAAAGAGTACTTCACCAATTCCGAAGATCAATTCCACAAGAAAAAAGCGAAGCAAAGTCATCCAACCGCACCGACCACCGATGTTCACCGGACGCCGGCAGGAAAAGAATTGGATTCACCTGGGCAGTTGTACCTGGTTCTCCCGCGAGTGGAGGGAGATGACGTCATCACCACCAGTGTTGGCGACGCCGACGCGCTAAATTTGAATTTAGTATCCTGCCGCTCGTGGAAATCACGGCTCTATAATTGTTCGGTAAGACACTACAATAAAACTGGCTACTACATAGCATTTGTTTCATATAAGCCTTTGTCTATACAAAAGCCAAACACTTAAAAATCAGGAAAACTGGCTACTACATAGCATTTGTTTCATATAAGCCTTAGTCTATACAAAAACCAAACACTTAAAAATCAAGAAAACCTAACCAAGTCCAAGCAGTTTTTGAACTATAAGCCTACATGCTTTACTAGTCAAGCCTCATTACTTCAAACATGATGGAATAGCCTAATCCCCATGGTCTAGGGTTACCACAAGTTTAATATAAAAACAATTTCCTGGACAACAGTACTTTAAACCCAGACCGTTTTGAATATGAATTGCAGCTAGATTGTAGGTTACTTTAGTCAAAAGCTAGATGTTACCATGATGACTTCAGTTAATCATATTAAATCATGGACTTAGGCAAAATAGGATACACAAACTATATACCTATAACTGATGCTTAATTTCAGCTACTTAACTAAACTCAATTTTCTATAGACTTTCTGCTCTTTCATATGACCTACCATATGACAGATAGGATTGGATCAAGTCAACTAAGAAACATGGGATCATTTCCCCATGGCTACAATAATGAATAAGATTTGCTCAGTATGGAATACTTCGCCATTAGACATTTACCAAGCTTACACTAGTAACCAAAAGTAACCACGGATTTTTATGCCTCATATATGAAGTGGGTAGATCTCGGGTACTTATCCGCGGCGGCCTAGACTATGGCATTTGCTGTTTTTCTATGTAGTTTTACCTACTGAACAAGAATTTTAAGTAATATTAATTTGGATGACTGTAATTAACACCCACCCCCAATGGGGTCAGTACTAAACACGGCGAAATACATCGGACGCCCAAATCCCTAGTGGATGTCGTATCGCCGGTTATGTTCCTTTTGCAGTCCATGCGGACTGCTTTTGTAGAAATACCATAAAGTGGTCTATTTTTACTTCACTTTTAGTTTTAAAGGCTCCTTATGAAAATAATATTCTGGCATCTGCACACCAAACCCAATGCTACCATGACCTGGTAAAAGTGCAGAAGAGTTGTGCAAGTTATTTCCTAGGATTGCAACAGCTTAAAACCAGATTAATGACATTGCATTGGGATTTATCCTAACCTAACCTTGCCATAACCTAACAACCTAGGAATGGAATGGAACTGCTATGGAATATAAAATTTAGGCCAAAGGTCAAGTGTCAGGACTTAGGCTATGAGGTCATTCAGCACTAAAACAGAAATTTGGACTCAAAAGGTCTGAAAGGTGTACATATCAGGAGAAAAACCTTGCAGTTGCACTATAAGTCAATTGTTAGAAAGTGGGGAAAGTAACATGAAAGAGAGAATATGAATGGAGGTATAGTAATAGAATGAATGGGGCTGCAGTTAGGGACCACAGGGACACTGCAAAGAACCTCAAGTAGTGCCAGCTGTGTACCCTGATGGGACCACTCCCCTATGGGTCCTAACAACCCAGGGTGCTATGCCCTGACCTAGCCAAGAGACCTTCACACTCACCCCCCCCTACAGTATCACAAACAACAAAATGACAAGCGTGCAATTTGGTGTACCTTACATTAGTAAACAACTGTTTCAATAGGTCTAGCCTACCTAAACTGGATCTAGGTTAACTTACGTAATAGGGTAAATGACCAAGCAGTCACCCCTCTCGAAACATGGCCACTTCCCCAAAAAAGCGCTTGAATTATGGCATTATTTCGTAATTTAGGAGAAAACACTTACTTCAAGAGAAGCATAGAGGTCTCGGTGTGCTGCCTGGGTGGGCCACAACTCTCGACTGATGCTCATGGCAGCGAATTCAAGTACTTTTTCAGGAAGGTGGCCGCACTTTGGGATAGGTGGCCGCTATGTTGCCACTCAGTCATTTATCCTACTGCAGAATGGTTATGCACACATCATTCGACTATGTATTCAGTCACATGGAGAGGGGGTACAAGTGAGCAATACCCCAACAGCCAGGTCAGGAAGCAGCTTCCTAGGACAGATTAGGGTCAAATACCAAATGGCTGTCCTCCACCACAGTGTGACCAAAGACAATATACGAAAGACGGGAAACTGACTATTAATACCATTAAAAAAAACATCATCCAACCCGTCAGAATGCGCGCCATCTATTGATCATGCCCTCAACTAAAACTCGGCTGTGGCGTAGCGCGGCTTTTTAAAATGTTAAAATTTATTCTTATGCTGCAATAAACCTCTCTCTATAAATTATTGAATACTAAACCGATTAATATTGCTTGTTAACATAATTATAGGGTTCTATCATAGCTTATGACTTATATATTAGGCATTTCTGAATCATTAAATAAAATCCTTCAGTTAATGTAACATTAATTGCTAAGTATCTTTATCTAAAATTGAGAGGGCAGTTAACATTAATTGCTAAGTATCTTTATCTAAATTTGAGAGGGCAGTTAGAATGAAACAAACTTATTCTCATAATATCTTATTATTTCATCAATATAGTATACAGTAATTATTTTCCTTTTTTGGGTTTGTGCTTATGATTGTATACTGTACATAAAACAATACATATGTGTCAGACAAATCTAAGAACCTAGAGGAATGAATACAGTTTATTATATTTTATGATTATTTATTAAGCTTTTGATCAAGTCAGAACCTATTTATAACAATTTATTAAAATCTCATAGCCCAATTGTGGGAGTTCTCAACAATGCATATTCAATTGGCACCCTTTTATGAAGGTAATGTAACCAACACTTCTGCCTTGTATTTTCTAGTAAAATGCCATTTCTGCAAGAAGCATGCACATTCCTAAAAAAATTTGAAAAAATTATTCTAACTGACTTGAACCATGTTTCTTTTTGCATCATGTACAGTACAAGCAAATATCATAGGTTTTCACAACTTGTTTTGCCAATTTATTACTTCTGTATTACTGCGTACATTTGCTGCCAAATGGTAAATTTACTTTGGAATACTATGTGGGGTGTTGGTACCAATTACAAGATTTCATTTTAAAAATTGAACAATTACGAGCATATAATGCAGAAACATAGATGAAACGGTAAGAATGGATTTTGTGGGAGCAGATATGCTGGTTTGCATGTAATTTTTTTTTTATTTTGAATGCTTTTATCCATACATATAGGAAAATTCAATCATAGATTAAAAGGTTAGTGAACTTGAAATTAAAGTAAAAAACACTAACTTAACTAACCTACTTATGCTCTCCCATAGGAATGTTCCCACAAGATCCATCCTTCCTGATGAAACAACTTTGGTTTGCTAAATAATTGCTTATTACTGAAAAATTAAGGTAAACATTTATAACTACAACCCAAGGGTAAGCTGCTGAGAATATAACATAACTACAGTATATATACAGTATATCAAAGTTGCTGTGAGTAGCCTATCTGGAAAAGGCATGGAGACCCAACATTCACGAATTGTATGACAGTGATAGGAATTGGTATGTTTATTTCATATTTCTAGAGATTTTCAAGATATGCAAATATAACTTTAAGGTATTTATTTGAAATACAATTGACGCCTGTAAATGACAAGAAAATATAGTTTTTCTAGTTGATTTTGATATGTTTTGCAAAATAGCTTCATTTCCATTGCAAATTACTGTTGACATGGTAGGTAACTGTTGGCATGGTTATGGTACTGCTGATATGGTTAGGTTTACTGTTGACATGATTAGGCTACTGATGAACACTACCAGGAAGGTTAGGTTGGTTGTTGGGGTTTCAAATGGCTAATATTTTTTTCTAGTCGAAAATCGCATATAAATGACAATTTGTCGAAAATTGCATTTTTCCTAACTATACAAACCTGAGGTCCTTTAACAATAGGAAGTAGCTAGCGGCAGCTGGAACGGTCGTAAGCTTCGAACAAGGGGAGAACGGTAGTTAACTGCTTGTCCGATCGTCGCGCGCCGCTAAGCTGACTGGGAGGTAAACAAATCACTTTTGCTTTTGGCCCATGCAAAATACGCAGAGTGAGGGGTGGCATGGAGCGGTAGGGACTATAATGTAAAGTTGGACCTCAGGTTTGTATAGTTAGGAAAAATGCAATTTTCGACAAATTGTCATTTGTTCCGATACGTAATACAAACCCTCGGTCCTTTAACAATAGGAAGACTCACTTCTTGGTGGGAGGAATCTGAGTCTTTTTGATGAACAGACTGGTGTTCGTCCATCCCTGGAATGCCTCCCTGGTCGTAAGAGCGAGGGAGGGATCCAAGCCTCTGTCCGATTGATCGGGGTGTGCACCGCAGGATCAATGGTCAGACCTCTGGGCCGAGTACTAAGAGAGAGGCAAGCGTATCTCTTTGTACCAGCATTATAAGAACTTTTTCCTTTACATGAGCAAATGTAAAGTAATGGGTTTGTCTCATGTCGGCATCCACTTTCTCCCCCTTGTTGGAGAAAGTGGTGGATATATACTCCTATCTCTAGTTAAAGAGGTAGGATGGAGCTCTGTTGAATAGCTTACCTGCATCTGACTCCCTTCCAGCAAGGTAACGACCGTATCCCTCTGCCCACAGGTAGAGGTAGAAAAAGATGGTGAAGAGAAGCCAGTCACTCTCTCATTCACGCATTCATTCTCCCAGTCATACCAGAATCGATGCTGTTCTGCCTGCTCGGGTGCTGGGTAAGCTTACACAACGTGTTGAGCAGCCACCACAGGTCCCAAGGAAAAAGTATCCAAGGACTTGTGGGCAATATCCCGAAGGTAGAAGGACGTGAAGGTGGTCTGGTTGGCCCAGACACCTGCCTTCAGGACCTGCGCCACGGAGAAGTTCTTACGGAACGCTAAGGAGGGTCCGATACCTCTGACTTCGTGGGCTCTCGGTCGGAGCGTACGGATGTCGTCGCTACCATCAGCTTCGTACGCTCTCCTGATCACCTCACGCAGCCAGAAAGAAAGCGTTGTTCTTGGAGACTTCTTTCTTGGTAACCCCAGTGCTAACGAAGAGGCGTCGACACTCAGGCCTGAGATGTCGAGTTCTCTTCAGATAGCGCCGTAGCGCCCTCACAGGACAAAGCAGCATCTCATCCGCATCGTTATCGGTGAAGTCCAGGAGGGAGGGATCGTGAAAGACTCGAACCTGTCGTCAGGGATCGACGGATTCTGAGTCTTAGCTACGAAGTTCGGGACGAAATCGAGCGTCACAGATCCCCAGCCTCTGGTATGTTTAACATCATAAGAAAGGCCATGTAGTTCCCCTACTCTCTTCGCCGATGCCAGGGCCAGCAAGAAGAGGGTCTTGAGGGTCAGATCCCTGTCTGACGACTCTCGGAGCGGCTCGAATGGTCTTCGAGTCAAACTCCTAAGTACGAGAGTCACATCCCACGCAGGGGGCCTGAGTTCCCTGGGTGGGCAAGACCTTTCGAAGCTCCTCATTAGCAAGGATATCTCGAACGAATTCGAGATGTCCAGTCCCCTCAGTTTTAGGACGAGAGCCAGGGCGGCTCTATATCCCTTAACTGTGGGTACTGAGAGGAGCTTCTCTCGGCGAAGAAACACGAGGAAATCCGCTACCTGCTGAAGAGTGGCTCTGAGAGGAGACAGACCCTGTCTACGACACCAACCACAGAAGACGGCCCACTTCCCTGGTACACAGCTGCAGAGGACTGTCGGACGTGTCCAGCCATCTCTGTTGCTGCGCTACGAGAAAAGCCTCTCGTTCGCAAGAGATGGTGGATAACAGCCAGCCGTGAAGTTGAAGGGACTGGACTGCTTGGTGGTACCGTTCTACGTGTGGCTGGGCTAGAAGGTTGTGCCAAGTGGGTAGCTCTCTCGGTGCGTCCGCAAGAAGAGCCAGCAGGTCCGGATACCAAACGGCTTGTGGCCGTTTGGGAGCCACCAGGATCATTCTGAGATTGGGAGTGACCAGCGCTCGACTGATCACTTTCCGAATCAGACAGAAGGGAGGAAAGGCGTACGCGAAGAGGTTGTCCCAGGGGTGTTGGAGAGCGTCCTCTGCAGCTGCCCATGGGTCCGGCACAGCTGAAAAGAAAAACCTGAAGTTTTCTGTTGTGCCGGGTGGCGAACAGGTCTACGACCGGTCGCCCCCACAGGTTGAAGAGCCTTTCCGCTACGTCTTGGTGTAGAGACCATTCGGTCCCTAATCACCTGATCCCGACGGCTGAGCTTGTCTGCTACTACATTCCTCTTGCCTGGAATGTAGCGTGCTGACAGCTCTATCGAGTGCCGTGGCCCACTCGTGCACCTGCACCGTCAACTGATGGAGCGGAAGAGACACTAGCCCCCCCTGCTTGTTGACATATGCCACTACTGTGGTGTTGTCGCACATCAACACCACTGAGTGTCCCACCAAGCGGTCCTGAAAACTCTTGGAGAGCGTTGAACGCCGCCTTGAGTTCCAGGACATTGATGTGAAGGTGCTGTTTCGTGATGGTTCCCACACACCTGCAGTTCCAGCAACTCCTCCAGGTGTGCGCCCCATCCCTCGTCGATGCGTCTGAGAACAGAAGCATCTCCGGGGGGGGAGTGCGTATGGGCACTCCTCTTAGAGTTCTTGTCGTCGAGCCACCAGGCTAGGTCCTGCCTCACCATTGTCCGTGATAGCCACGGGAAAGTAAGGAGGATCCTTGGCCTGAGACCAACTCTCCCTTAGTCTCCACTGGAGAGACCGCAGGTGAAGACGCCCGTGAGGGACTAACTTCTCGAGTGACGACAGATGGCCGATCACGACTTGCCATTGCTGTGCTGCCTGTTCCTGCCGAGACAGGAACCGGCCGGCTGCCTCCCTGAATTTGCTGATACGCAAGTCTGCGGGAAAGACTTGCCCTGCTACCGTGTCTATCAGCATACCCAGGTACTTCATCTTCTGCTTGGGTTCGAGATCGGACTTCTCGTAGTTTATCACGATCCCCAGATCGCGACAAAACTTGAGGAGTCGATCTCTGTCCTGTAGCAACTGCGAGCGGGAGCTCGCCAGGACTAGCCAATCGTCGAGATACCTCATCAGACGTATCCCGTTCGAATGGGCCCAAGCCGACACCAGAGTGAACACTCGCGTGAACACCTGTGGGGCGGTTGAGAGACCGAAACAAAGTGCCCTGAATTGGTACACCGTCCCGTCGAAGATGAAGCGGAGGTACTTTCTGGAGGACTGATGGATGGGTATTTGAAAATACGCGTCCTTCAAGTCCACTGAAAGCATGAAATCGTTCCCCCTGATCGAGTCGAGCACTGAGCGTGCCGACTCCATCGTGAACCGCGTCGTGCGAACGAAGCGGTTCAGGGGAGAGAGGTCTATCACCGGACGCCAGCCCCCCGATGCCTTCTCCACTAGGAAGAGGCGGCTGTAAAAGCCCGGTGACTGGTCCTCCACGATTTCTACAGCTCGTTTCGCCAGCATGGTCTTGATCTCCTGTCGAAGAGCGTTGTCCTTTGCTGATCCCCGGACATAGGTCTGTAGATGGACCGGTTTGGAGATGAGGGGGGGCCGAGACTCGAAGGGTAGCAGATATCCCTCCCGAAGGACGTCTACTATCCAGTTCTCGGCGCCGTAGCGCTGCCAAGTCGCCCAATGGCTCGCTAGGCACCCCCCCACTTCCGGCAGCAGGTGAGGGGGAACGCCGTCCCTAGCGTTTCCCTCCTCGTTTCGACTTCTTTCCAGCACCTCCTCGGTGAAAGGAGGGCTGGGAGGAGGGCTGGTTGCGGCCTCCTCTAGCAGAAGTTGAAACAACAGGAGTCTTCACATGGGGTTTGGACGGTGCAACCGTCTTCGCCGCCGTGGAAGCGCTAGCCAAGCTCTTTGGTTTGGCCGCAGTTACTCGAGATTGCCCAGAAACCTTCGAGACTGCCTGGTGGACTAAGCGGTCACTCTCGTCAGTGCGCCGCCGTTCCACCGCAGCGTCCACCATCTCTCCAGGAAAGAGAGCTGGGAACTCCTAGAGGTCCATTTCGTAGCCCGAGTGCCGCCTCACGCCCGGCCCCCCCCCTTGGTCACTCGGGTAAGGACTGCGTCCCTACGTCGAAGAACCAAGTTGGCCCACAGGTTAGCAGTCTGATGGGCGAGGTAAGAGATTGCTCTTCCTCCAGACTGGCACAGTCTCCTGAAAGAAGCGTCGTCTTCGAGAGCAGAACTCCCAGAGCCGGCCGCTACTTTGGATATTGTGAGGGACCACAAATCCAACCAGGAAACTGCCTGGAATGCTGCCATAGCGGTAGATTCCAGGGCAAGTGCCTCCTGCTGCGAGAACCATAGGTTCTCCGACAGGAGCTGCTGCAGGGACACACCTGGAGTCAGCCTCGCTAACTCCAGGTTAACCTGTTTCGGCAGTATCGGGTCTTCCGAAGGCACGTAAAATCGCCTCTGCCGCTGTAGAGGAGGAGGAAGCAGCTTAGAGGACCGTCCGGATTTTAGCGAGTCCTCCCGTCCGGAGACGAGATTCTCCACCTGATCCAGGACCGAGTCCGCAAGCTCCGATCGTGGCAACCCCACCATCATTTTGGGCTCTTGGGACCCCAAAATGATTCGAGCCGGGACGTGGGCTCTGCCGGTGGTAGCGGCGATCCTTCCGCAAGGTCATTATGCAGACGCATCAGCTTAATGACCTCTGCGAAGTTCCTCTGTATCTCAGGAGTTACAGCGTCTTGTGGAGTAGGACCGTCCAGTCCCTCCAGCAAGAGCATATCCCTCGATACTCCTCCTTCAGAAGGAGGAACAGCGACAGACCCCTGACGGTCGCCTCCAACTACTTGTTGCGGTACGTTCTGGTCGGCCTCCTAAGACCGTGCCTGAGCCGTACGGCGTCATAGCTGGGTCCACGAGCGGCGCACCTCTCGTGATCGCTCCTCGGTACCTCGCCTCTCCTCCCGGTATAGCCCGAGGAGGTTGAAGGTACGGGAGAGGCAGACCTGACGCTCCCCCTCCCCCCTCGCTCGCTGGCCGGTACCAGCGTGCGTGGAGGGCTGCTGCTGATCGTCAACCCGCGGTGACGGTCGGGCAGCAGGCCTAGCCTTGCCGCTCGCCTGGGGCGATTGGCTCGGCTGAGAACATCGAGACCGATCTCTAGCGTCAGGCGAGCTGCCGCTGGTCACCAGTCTCCGCCCGGTACCATCCCCGGGAGCGGCGGACGGGTGACCTGCTAGGCTCTCTGTCGCGTCGAGACCGGCCAGCGTCCTCTCGGCGCGTCAAACCGCTGGTACCAGCCGTGGCTGGTACCGGCGGCCGTGGGGACTCCTCCTCGCCTCAACCCGTGGCCGGTCAGCGACCGTCACGTCAGCCCGAGCAGCCAGTTGATCGCTGCGAGAGCGTCCACTGGCCTGGCGAGAGTCGTGTGCACGACTCTCGCCAGTCTTCTGCTCCGCGCCGCTGTCTTGACGGCGAGCGAGCTCGGGCGTCAAAACTTTGGCTGGACGGTCCTCTTTGGAAGAGCGTCCACTCGGTGCTATTCTCGCGAACGAGAAGCGGCCGAGACGGACCTGGTTTAGCGGCAGAACCGCTAGCACCAGGTGAGGACGCACCAGCCGAGGCTGGTGCACCTCTGGTCCCCGTCGACTTCTTCTTTGCAGAAGAAGCGACGGGCCCCGTTCCCGAAGGAACAGGAGGACCAGCAGAAGAGCTCCCCAGCTCGCCTGAGCGAGCCGGGCCCTTAGAAGATCCCGAAGGAGTCTTCTTAGGGGGGAAGGAGGCAACCTTCTTCTTCTTCGGCTGTTTAGCCTTAGAAGTCGAAGGGGAAGGAGAGGCAGCAGACGACGAAGAAGACGACGAAGACGACGACGACACCTTCTTCCTCTTCCTCTTCTTCTTCGCCAGGCTCCGCAGGACAGACGTCAGTCCTTCCATCCAGGAGGGAGCCGGGGCAGTTGCCGAAGCAACAGGGCCCGACTGCACCTGTCCGGAAAGACCTGAGACTGTGACAGCACCACCAACAGCAGGAACAACAGGAACAGGTCCGGGAACAGCAGGAACGGCAGGAACATCTGAAAGAGAATGCGCAGTCCCCTGATCTGAAAAGGAATGAGCGGCTGGGACAGCAACAGGTACGGCAGGCACAGCAGGTACCACAGGAGAGCCAGGCGTCCTGTCGGCAGTTACCGTCATCCTCGGCACTGGCGGCAGGTCCAGGGGGGTACTCTTTGGGCAGCGGAAGTCCGGGGTCGGCAATACAAAGAATCCAGGTGGTGGTGGCAACCGTCCTCTTTGGCACGGCAGTAATGGGTTTTTGTATAGCAGCCGTGGGTGTCACCGACATTATATGTGGCGTACACCAGATGCGGTGGCATCTCATATGCTGGTGTCGTTACTGTGGTTGTAGTAGTGGTCACCGCACCATGAGTGACCACTGCCGACCCCGCCAACCGCTGAATCAACCCTTGGATGCTGGGCACTTCTGCAGTCCCAGCGACTCCCACACCTGTCCCAGGTCGTCCTTCGCCGATGGCACACCTGCGGAAGCAACAGTCGGGTTAGTTAGAGGGGTTTCCTCACGCCTGGGGGGAGACGCCACCCCCCCCCAGAGCGTACGGAAGACCCGAGTACAGCTGTACGTCGGGAAGCGGGCGCCCTCATCCACACTCGACGGATCGAGAGAGGAGAAGGACTCCGCTACCCCCCCGCAGGGGAAGGCGCGAAACGTGGGGGCTGGCCGGGGGGCAGGAAAGAGGACGAAGTGTCCGTTACCAAAGGAGTCACTGGACTTTCCGATGACTTCTTGGGCGGCCTAAGTCTCTTCCTGCCCTCGTACAGCACCCACTGCGCCTCGGACCAATTCATACATGTGACACAGGGCTCGTTGCGGGAGCACTCTCGCCCCCGACAACGAGTACAAACCTCGTGAGGGTCCACATCAACAAATGATCTAAAACCTCCACATCTACGCCCCTCCAGCCCGGGACACACTCTACGGGCGACTGGAGGGCGCGGTGATATCTCCATTTCTTCCTCACTCATTGCAAGATCAATAAAGAAATGTACAAGTACTTACAGTCACTCTGATTTATACAGAAAGAGAGGGCAAATACTCAAACTCAAAGCAAACGACAAAGCGGGCAGAGCGATGACGAACACGTCCTTCCCACACACAGCCGAAAGCAAAAGTGATTTGTTTACCTCCCAGTCGCGCGGCGCGCGACGATCGGACAAGCAGTTAACTACCGTTCTCCCCTTGTTCGAAGCTTACGACCGTTCCAGCTGCCGCTAGCTACTTCCTATTGTTAAAGGACCGAGGGTTTGTATTACGTATCGGAACAAATATATTTTCTTTCCGCTTAGAGGCGTCCACCGTGTTGTAAATATTTTCCAATATTTATTTCGGAATAACACTGCACCGACATTCAATTTTGCTTTGGTCTATTTTATTTCTTCATTTTCTCTAAATGGATTTTGTGGGAGCAGATATGCTGGTTTGCATGTAATTTTTTTTTTATTTTGAATGCTTTTATCCATACATATAGGAAAATTCAATCATAGATTAAAAGGTTAGTGAACTTGAAATTAAAGTAAAACACCCTAAACTAACCTACCTACTTATGCTCTCCCATAGGAATGTTCCCACAAGATCCATCCTTCCTGATGAAACAACTTTGGTTTCCTAAATAATTGCTTATTACTGAAAAATTAAGGTAAACATTTATAACTACAACCCAAGGGTAAGCTGCTGAGAATATAACATAAATAGTATATATACAGTATATCAAAGTTGCTGTGAGTAGCCTATCTGGAAAAGGCATGGAGACCCAACATTCACGAATTGTATGACAGTGATAGGAATTGGTATGTTTATTTCATATTTCTAGAGATTTTCAAGATATGCAAATATAACTTTAAGGTATTTATTTGAAATACAATTGACGCCTGTAAATGACAAGAAAATATAGTTTTTCTAGTTGATTTTGATATGTTTTGCAAAATAGCTTCATTTCCATTGCAAATTACTGTTGACATGGTAGGTAACTGTTGGCATGGTTATGGTACTGCTGATATGGTTAGGTTTACTGTTGACATGATTAGGCTACTGATGAACACTACCAGGAAGGTTAGGTTGGTTGTTGGGGTTTCAAATGGCTAATATTTTTTTCTAGTCGAAAATCGCATATAAATATATTTTCTTTCCGCTTAGAGGCGTCCACCGTGTTGTAAATATTTTCCAATATTTATTTCGGAATAACACTGCACCGACATTCAATTTTGCTTTGGTCTATTTTATTTCTTAATTTTCTCTAAAAGTCATCATGTACTTTGTAACAGATGTAATGGATTTTATTACCTTTCTTTATTCTGAGGAAAAGCATGAAAAATCAGATGGGGAAAATCATTTTTCGTCCTATTGCAAACCACACACGGGTGATGATGGCTACGCCCACTCATGATTGAAATTGAATGCCCCGCTTTGTGAAAAAGTAAACAAACAGACGATGTAGACAGGTGCAATGCCAACGCCATCTTCATTTCATGCCAGGTACTAAATTGTATGCGGCCGATGCGGCTGTAGCTTGAGCTTCCTATCTTTCGTGTATTGTCTTTGCAGTGTGACCACCTTTCCAAAAAAGTAATTCAACACGTCCTGTAACCCAGGAATTACGCATTAGTCAAGAGCCAGCGTCCGTCGAAGCAACACCTCGCGACCTCTACTTTCATGTTGGAGTAAGTTTTTTCTCCCAAGCCACAAATTAAGGCCATAATTTGCAAATTCCGGGAAGGCGGTAGCGCTATGGTAGAGGTGGCCGCCAGGTGGCCATTCAGTATTTTACAATAAGTTAAAGGAAGGTTGGTTTAGGATGCATCCCACTTTGATTTGCTTTCCCATAGGAGGCTATACTATACCAGCTGCAATTGGCCGAATGTGGGTAGCTAAAACAGCTTCTTAACAATAATTTAGGGCCTAGCTAACCTACCCCAAATGGATGTAGTAGCCTAGGAAGGTATTACTTACTGAAATGAAAAACCGCTCTTTACCGATTTTCATAAAGCCTATAGGAGGCATGTTATTGTTAACTTATGATGTATGCTGCCTAGGCCTACAAAATGCGCCACTACCTCCATGAAGACTCATTAAACTGAGGGCTGAGAAACTACCTATAAACTAGTCAAAATGAGGAATCTAAACTTTGTATTCTAAGCTAAGCAAGCATTAGAACCATATTCCTAGATTTAGCTTAAATCTATCTCGAAAAAACTAAAGAAATTTAGGCTGGGCTAAAGTACAACCAGAACAATGCCTTCGTCTGGGAGAGTTCTAAAAGGGGGTTAATATAACATTTCCTCAAGAAAACAAGATGAGATTCACTGAAAAAACACCATTAAATGAAGGATTGTTAATTGTCTTTTAGAAACTGGTGATGCGGCTTGCTTATGAAGAATTACCGAGATCTAGCTATGCCTAAAATGACATTTTTCTCGCCAAGCATCTCATGTAAATCCCTAAGAATGTTACCTAATTTCGGTATTACCTAATACAAAAAATATAAAGAAATCCACACGTAAGCTACCAGAAATAGGCTTATGCGAAATCCCACTGGTGACAAAGTGGGGTCAATGTACGCCTAATGCAAATCCTTACCTACCTAGCTTATTATAGGCTAGGTAGGCCTAGGCTTATGCCAGTTATAAACCTGAACACTTCACTAAAACATTACTAAAAATCTCAAAACCTACGAATGACAACAGGTTGCACTACACACCCAGTGGTTATTTGTTTTTCCTCACCATAAGGGCCAAACACGATCAAGGAGCCATGGGTACGCGAACATTTCAACCAAACTTCAACTGTCAGTTCTGTCACTAACTAACGCCTATCATGCACTATTGCCAATTGATATGTGATTACCCTCCAAACTTGGAGAAGACTTACAAAAACCCGTAAAAATAAGTGAATCTAGCGTATATATTTGTGATATATATAAAAAATATTAGAATAACTCTATCATTATTGCAATACTATGACAGCTAGAATTCATGGAAACAGTTTGTGAAGGCATCGGCGTATGTGTGAACTTCCGTTGAATTGGCAACAATGCTATCATACGGTAATGTCTACCCATGGAACTATAAACTGTCTACCTATGGCCAAGGTGTTTAGAATCAAGTGGGCATTACTCTAGAGAGCCTTGTTCTATATACTTTGCCTATGGGTAAACCTTAAAACTACTACCGATCCAAATATTCATATAATTCGATCCCGAAAAAGTGTATAGTTAATAATTATTGGTAAAAGTGCTAAAGGGGTGATTTTTAATTGTTCCACCGTACTGCATATATTATTATTAATATTATTGTTCAGGTAAGCCCTTGTTGTGCATCTTCTCCACAATTATATTTGTAATTTGCGGAACCTATGACACCCTGAAGGGCCATACGGATGAGTCACATATTGACTTGATTTGAATGCACGACTTCAGAGATTTCTCTGAAGGAATTCATGGGGTTCCCCCAGAGCCTATATATTTTGTCTTTGGTTCCCCCCTTGCTGTTCTAGTGTATGTTCGACACCAGTCCGGCATCGCATTACAGACGACAGGCCCCACTGGCCATGTCCGGTGCTGCACCCAGACGCGATTGCAGTTGGCCATTGCCTTCAATACGTGTCTTCACACTATGCGATTGTTTCCTGCATATAAGTGCGACAGCAGTAGACTTCCACAGTTCCACTGCTTCTGGTGATCGGGTGCATTGGGTATTGAAAACATTTGAGGGATATAAATAGTGTTATTCCCGTTGCTGAATAACCACTTGTTCCATGCAACGAAAAAACACCATACAATAATAATAACAATAGTGTTCTTCGTAAATAAGAAAGAACTACAGGTATGGATTGCTTAAGTATAAACTACTGAGAAATGATTTACTAAATGATTTGCTGTTTTTTTCTTTAAGGTTACATTTACGTTTTGATACTGAAATTATTAGAAGGTTATCGGCAGATTATTGATATAAAAGAGGACTAAAAGCTTGTGATTTCGATATATATGATTTTTTTAGAAGTTTTTATAGTTAACACTTACGTTTTACTTACATTAATTAATGAAACAGAGATATGGATTTTTTATATCAAAGTAAAAGATTTGTTTTTATATAGATATATCAGTTTATACTTTTGATAAATAGAGATGTTTCAGCTAACACTAGTTGTTTTCATTTCTCCTTTTTAATTTCTATATGGAAAAGCAAATTTACAAGGAAAGGTCCATATTATTTCCTCTTACTTGATGGTAACTGCAGTTGTTGTGCTGGCGAAATATCATCTCTGAATGTCGTATTTCGGTTTTAGCGACTGGTCATGCAGATGTGACAAGAGTTCCTCAAAGGTTGTTTTAGACATTCTGAAGTAATTGCAAAATTTATCATTATCTCTCTTCAGCTCCTCGAAAATTGTGACAAATGCACCGTACAAGTGCCTTTGTGTATTCAAAGGGTGTACCGAGTGAATTCTAGGTTTTCTCTTCTTTTTTCTCAAATGTAATAAATAAAGACAATTTTCTCTTCCTGTATATGTAGTCACAACCACAGGCTGAGAGCAGACTGCAAGCGCTTGTCAAAAATTGGGTCACTTTGTGCGGCAGTCGGACAAATGTACGATTTGCGCAATTTTGTGTCGCATTTAGATCCGGCACCGCAATCGTATCTTGGTGCGACTAGAATCGCATAGTGTGAAAGGGCCCGATTCAGCAGCAGAGGGAACGAACTATTGTGCGCGACAGTACCATGTATGGCTTATCTAATCCATGGAGATGGGTAGAGATGTTTAGTGCCGGAACTACTAAAAACAATTTTAGCTGCTCCATTTATTGATGAACTGTGCTGATTGCTCGTAAAAATATTCTTGAAAAGTCTGTTGTTATTGTTAGATTGAACGTACGACTGCCTGTACTTTATGCACATTTTCAAAGTAATATAAAGTAATTTACACTAAAGAAACAAGTTAAAGTTCGGTAAAGAGACTTCGTTTCTGGGAAATTGCTTTCTCGTTGTAACAGCCTATTAACGAATGAATAATGAGACCACAGGAGCTCGAAATGATTTTGTTTGAATTAGTATTTCTTATTAGGCTTCCATCATGCAGACGATCTAAAAAGTCACATTTGAAGTTATTTTACATGGTGTTTTGTATACTTCGTTCATTGTTTACCTTGGCGCGTTCGTTTCAACTTTGTGCGTTCATTCTGATAGGGTCATCGCCCGCCCGCCCGGGGACGCCCTGGCCGGGCCGGGTCCCGCCCCCCCGCCCGGGTTCCCGGGACCGCCCATGGCGGGCCGTCGCCCGCCCCGTCCCGGGACGGCCCTGGCGGGGCCGTCGCCCGCCCGTCCCGGGACGCCTGGCCGTCCGTCGCCCGCCCCGTCCCGGGACGCCCGCCCGGGCCCAGTCGGGCCTCCGCCCGTCCCCACCGGGACCCGCCTGGCGGGCCGTCCGCCCCCCCCGCCCGTCCCCGGGACCCGCCCAGGCGGGCCGGTCCCGCCCGCCCGTTCCCGGGACCCGCCTTGGCCGGGCTGTCCCGCCCGCCCGTCCCGGGGACCGCCTGGGGGGCCGTTCCCGCCCGGGCCCGTCCCGGGAGCCCTGGGCCGGGCCGACCCGCCCTCCCCGGGCCCGTCCCGGGGAAGCCCCAGGCCGGGCCGCCTCGGCGCCCCGCCCGTCCCGGGACGCCTGGCGGGCCTTCGCCCGCCCGTCCCGGGACCCTCCTGGGCCGTCCCATTTTTTTGTCCGGCGGGGCCCTTCGCCCGCCCGTCCCGGGACGCCTGGCGGGCCCGTCGCCCGCCCGTCCCGGGACGCCTGCGGGCCGTCGCCCGGGCTCCCGTCCCGGGAACCCCCGCCTGGCCCGGGCCCGTCCTCCGCCCCGTCCCTGACCCTGGCGGGCCGTCGCCCGCCCGTTCCCGGGACGCATGGCGGGCCGTCGCCCGCCAGTCCGGACGCCTGGCGGGCCGGACGCTCCGCCCGTTCCCGGTTCCCCTGGGACGCCAGGCGGGCCGTCGCACGCCCTTCCCGGGACGCCAGGGGGCCGTCGCCCGCCCGTCTCCCGGGGGGGGGGGGTGGGGGGGGGGGGGGGGGGGGGAGAACGCCTGGCGGGCCTCGCCGGCCGTCACGGGAGCCCAGGCGGGCCGTCGCCACGCCCGTCCCGGACGATGGCGGCCGTCGCCCGCCCGTCCCGGTACGCCTGGCGTGGCCGTCGCCCGCCCGTCACGGGGACGCCGGCGGGCGCCGTCGCCACCCCGCCCGTCCCGGGGACGCCTTGGCGGGGCCGTCGCCCGCCCGTCCCGGGACGCCTGGCGGGCCAGTCGCACGCCCAGTCCCCGTCCCGGGCCGCCTGGCGGGCCGTGCGCCGCCCGTCCGGGACGCCTGGCGGGCCTCGCCACGGCCCGGCCGGGGACGCCTGGGGTGGCCTTGTCGCCCTCCCGTCACGGGACGCCTGGCGGGCCGTCGCCCAACCCCGCCCGTCCGGGACGCCATGGCGGGCCGTCGCCCCGCCCGTCCCGGGACGCCTGGCGGGCAGTCGCCCGCCCGTCCCGGGACGCCAGGCGGGCCGACCGCCCGCCCGTCCCCGGGACGCCTGGGCGGGCCGTTCGGCCCGCCCGTCCCGGGACGCCTGGCGGGCCGCACGCCCGTGCTCCCGCCCGTCCCGGGACGCAAGGCGGGCCGTTCGCCCGCCCTCCGTCCCGGGAGCCTGGCGGGCCGTCGCCCACGCCAGCCCGGGCCCGTCTGGCGGGCCGTCGCAGCCCGTCCCAGCCGCCCACGCCTGGCGGGCCGTCGCCCGCCCGTCCCGGGACGCCTGGCGGGCCGTCGCCCGCCCCGCCCGGGGACGCCTGGCGGCGGGCCCGTCGCCACGCCCGTCCCACGCCTGGCGGGTTCGCCAGCCCGGCCCGTCCCGGGGACGCCATGGCGGGCCGTCGCCCGCCCGTCCCGGGACGCCAGGCCGGGCCGCCCGCCCGGCCCGTCCCCGGGACGCCAGGGGGCCGGGGCGCCCGCCCGTCCCCGGGACGCCAGGCGGGCCGTCGCCCTCCCAGTCCCGGGAAGCCAGGCGGGCAGTCGCCCGCCGTCCCCGGACGCCCAGGCGGGCCGTCGCCCACCCGTCCCCAAGGACGGCCCTGGCGGGCCGTCGCCACCCACGTTCCCGGACGCCAGGCGGGCCTCGCCCGCCCATCCCGGGACGCCTGGCGGGCCGTCGCCCGCCCGTTCCCGGGACGCCAGGCGGGCCTCGCCCGCCCGTTCCCGGGACGCCAGGCGGGCCTCGCCCGCCCGTTCCCGGGACGCCAGGCGGGCCTCGCCCGCCCGTTCCCGGGACCCGTGGCGAGCTTTGCCCGCCCTCCCTATAGAGAGTAACACCTCTGCTTAACCTTAGAACCAGAATATGCCATTGAATCCTTTCAATTCTCCAGGGCCTTCTCTCAATCCTCTGCTTCTTCTCTTCGCATGCCAGAATCTTCTCTGAATCCTCTCCTTCTTATCCTTGCACTCCACAAATCTTCTCTGAAGTCTCTGCTTCTTCTTCTGACGCTCCCTGAATCTTCTCTTAATCCTCTGCTTCTCCTGGCACTCCACCAATCTTTTCTCAACGTTTCCCTTCTCCTGCCCCTCCCCCAATCTTCTCTCTATCCTCTGCTTCCAATCTTGCCACTCCACCAATCCTTTCATTTTCCTTTCCCTTTCACCAATCAATAAAACTCTTACAAAAACGTTTTATACTTATTTCCAGATAACTTTCATTTCCTTCAACCATTAACAAACCAAATTTATTACATATAAACATCAAACCTTCCATATAGTACACTTCAAAACTTTCATCAAATACAAACCTTTACTTTTCTCAATCATAAAATCAAGTATTGCACTTCACTCTTAAAATCCATTCCAAACTAAAATCAATTCTAACACATGCATTTATCAAACAAGTCCTTTCAATTCCAGTTAAACTCCAATTATTATCTAAATAACAAAATTTGCTAAAAAAAATTCATTGTGTAAATGAAAATCGTACTTTCTAGATAAACTTTATAGATTTCAATAAAAAAAAAACTTTCCATACAACAAACATCCTCCTCAAATTTTTCACATCTGATCCCTCTTCACAAGGCCAGCTTAGACTTGGTCGCTCCATTCCTTGAACATGGACAGCTGCTCCTTCATTTTCCACTTCTCCTTCTCCACGCATCTCTAATTCCCAGACAGCTTCTTCACCTGGCAAACCAATTTCTCCTTCGCTCCTCGCACCTCTCCAACCTCATCTTCCAACTGGTCGTTCCGTTCGCCCTGAACACCGCTCTTCCTATCCAGCCACTTGAAGCCACGATTTCCTTCCTCTAGGAGGCACCTCAGCTCCTCTCTCTTCAGTTTTGCAACCTCAACTTCACAATGGAGTCCACACCTTTCCTTCCTAAGGTCTTCCACTTTCTTCTGCAGGAGCTCGAACCTGACCTCGGCGTCTTCCTGTCCGATTAGCGCTTTTCGGTCGCGTCTTTTCGTTCCTGGACAAGCCTCGCCATCCGCGCCGCTTCTTCGCTCTATATCTGCAGGTCCTTCTCCTTCTGTCGTAGCAGTTTCTCTTGCCTCTCAACCTGCCAGTTTGCCTCTGGCAATTGCACTGTCGGTTCCCTTATCCTCTCACATAGGGCATCTTTGTGTAATCCATCAACTGCTCATTTTCTTCTGTGTCTTGACAATCTTGTCTTCCAGCTGCGTGTTTTTCCATCTTCACTTGATCCTTCTCCTTCCACAAAACAACGTCTCACCTTCGAATAAGTGGGCCCTCTCTTGCCAGGCCTGTTCTTGCAACACCTCCTCAGTTATCTGCATCACACGAGTGCTTTCTTCCTTTCCGCCCGCCGCCTGAATCTCTTCATTGTAGTCAAGCCTCTGTTGCAGCTCAAAAATTATCCTGTCCAAGTTCACCTGCTGCTCTCTCTGGTACTGGATGGTGTCTCGCAAGGCCGAAATTCTCTCCTTCAATTCCATTTCCTTGGGCTCTTCACCTCCATCATCAGGAATTACGAGGACCTCACCAGTCAATAGGCAGCCTATAAACAACATCACTATCCTTGCGTCACACTTCTCTCCGTATTTCAAACAACATCTACACAACAACGTCACACAACAGCTGCTGCCAAGGCCAGGTAAGGCCACATTTTCTTCAAACTGGAATACCCACTTCATATACTCTCCTCTATATCTCTCGCTTTTTCCTTGATTTTCAATATTTTACAAGAGATATTTCGATTTATCGAAATATAGCAAGAAACATTCTGAAAGATTTTTAATCATGACTTGTTTCTAGGTTTTATAAATTGCTGCAATTTTCTCTCTCTCTCTCTCTCTCTCTCTCTCTCTCTCTCTCTCTCTCTCTCTCTCTCTCTCTCTCTCTCTCTCTCTCTCTCTCTCTCTCTCTCTGGATCTTTTTGCAGTAAGTATTTTTTTTGTTTTTTTTGGTCTCTTATCGTCTTATCTATTAAAATATATTTAGGGATTTTCCTTTATTTACCTTTTTGTCTACAAGAACAACAATACTAACTACAGGCGGGCAATTGTAACTGAGCAAAAAAATGACAATTTTTTAAGCTACGTTTTATTTTTATTGAATTTAACAAAATAACTAAAAGATATCATTCTAAATGAATTAGCCGAGACATCAAGAGAAATAATATATATTATATATAATAATCAACTTCTCAACCATAATGATTTTCAAACACTATAGGTAAGTTTTAAGATTTTAAATTTATATCATATGGATACAAAGAAAAGGTAAAACGAAATTTAATTATACTCAATTTTGTCCTATATAAAAGTGAAAATCAGATATAAAGGAGTACAATTTTATTAGAGCATAACCTGATTCCTAAATTGAAATCCAGTATAGAAATAAAGTAGAAAATCCAAACAACCCTATTTCCATATAAGGCGACGCATTTGGTGTGAATGCATCCTTAGAACACAAATGTAATTAATACTGTTTAATACGGATCATAATGACAACAACTAAATACTGTGCCTCTCAATGATGTGTAACGAAGAAACTGTTGCAATTTAAAAACAATTACAGAATCAATAATGTCGTCAAATAATAAATACAACAATGAAAACGACATGACTTGTAAGGTTAAGAAAATGAATTGCAGAAGCGTGCTTGATAAAGAAAAAAAAATATCTGCGTAAAACACGTTCCAGGGAAATCAAATAAATACATAACCCACACTTCTGTTACATCATATAAACATACCTGATCGTCTGTGTGAGGTCACAGATCCAGATGGAGGTTGGACATCCTACTCATTGTATATTATCATACTAATAATAATGATAAAATATTGACACTAGCTCACGTGTTTTTTGTTATGTTCCTTTTACTTGATTACCAGTTAATGCAAATGTTTTGGAAGACCATGCATATTTCAAAGGTTTAAAGTGAAAAGTTAAATTTATAGTATCTCAAAATTAAATGAAAAAAAAAAGTTATATTGGTTCAAAGTTATCTGCCAGATTGTCGGAAAAATGTGATGTTTTTTTTAGTTTAACATTTAATCAAACTGAACTAAGCCTTAAATTTTGAATATAGAAGGCTTTGTAAATATCACTACTTTTATTTTGTTATTTTGAAATAAAGGGAATTACAAAACGCGCTTCATTCCAAGAAAAGAAGGAAAACAGATTAAGGTAATAAAGTTGAGACAGAATAAGAGCACAGCAGTTAAGAAACTAAGCCTGGAATATTAAAAGGGGGTCCAAAAGGTAGAAGAAATAAGCCCTGATAGAATTAGTGGAGCTAAAAGCTGCAGTCTACGAATGGCCATATACTAGGCAACTTAATTCGCCAATGTAAGGTAGAAGCTAGTGGTTATAACCTAACCTCCCTAAGACAGGAAATGGTCAGGGAACGGCAAGGACCACGGCAGTTGGCTTCACAGGAGAGAAAAGTTAAATTCCTACAACAACATATTAACTCTTTTACACATTAGAATTAGCTATAGCTACATCGGCACTAGAAAACTACTTTGGTTCTTGAAACACAGAAATTGAGTTAAGTTATTTTCTATTACAATGCATCTTGAAAACAAGGATGAAAATATCCTTACGAAAAAAAATATAGTAAAATTGATAATAACTGATATTTTGCAACTGATCTGGTGCTAGGAAGAAAATAAGAACACGAGGCTTCTTCACACCATAATCTAGAAAAGAACTTAATAAGTTATCTCTCTCTGTCTTTCTCTCTACTTATCGTTGTCTTGTTATATTCTGTGGTTCTGTCTTTCTCTTTTCCACCAAATATGAACCTGTTATATTGGTGAAAGTATCCTAATATTTCATGTTGTTTTAGTTACTAACATTTAGTAAATAAAGAAAATATATATAGCCGTAATTTTTTAGTGTTATTCGCTCATATCGCCCGCCTTCTTTATGGAGGTTGGCCCAATCATGAATTGTATAAGTATATAGACATGTATCTGTGTGTATGGTTGCTACCTCAATAAAGTAAGTGAACTGAAAATTTTGCTAATTTGCTGATAGAGATGTTCTTATATATACTATATATATATATATACTATATATATAGATATATATATATATATATATATATATAATATATATATATATGAATAACTTGATCACGAAGTATATAAAACGTGATGCTATGTATAAATAAAGGTTTTTTTGCCACGAAGGAAAAATGAAAAAGCGAGATAGCCGAGTACTTTCGGTCCTATTCGGACCCTTGACTCAGTAAAGGGTCCGAATAGGACCGAAAAGTACTCGGCTATTTCGCTTTTTCATTTTTTCCTTCGTGGCAAAAAACCTTTATATATATATATATAGATATATATATATCTCTATATATATTATATATATACATATATATCATATATATTATAATATATATATATATATAAGAACATCTCTATACATCTCTATCAGCAAATTAGCAAAATTTTCAGTTCACTTACCTTATTGAGGTATATATATATTATATATATATATATATATATATATATATATCATATATATGTGTGTGTGTGTGTGTGTGTGTGTGTGTGTATATACATATATATATATATATATATATATATATATATATATATATATACATATATATATATATATATATATATATATATATATATATATATATATATATAAAGAGGTGGCTTGCTGCTTTACAGATCATCACTGTTAACACTGTTGGTGAAAGTTTTGTATCGATCTCGTGGACAGTCATGTCAGTAATAAAATTTAAGAATTTAAGATCTATAGGAAATGCTATTTCATAAATACTGAGTTCCTAAGCACTTTTAGTCTCATATTTATTTCGCATATTTCCTTAAATGCACATTTTACACTCAAACCCAGTTTCGTCAACAACAAAATGTTTACGACCACTCTCTTAATTAACGTTAATAGATTATGGATACTTTACTCTATGCTCAAGAAAAATACCTGCTGCCCACTCCTCCTTCCTTGGCCTGACGGCGCAACATCTATTGGATGTTCCTTTAGTTACTTGTTCAACTGCTTCAGGACCTTTCACACTGTCGTACGTAAATGCGACACGATGTCGGACCAACATGCGACTAGCAGTGGACTATTATCTCTAATGTATGTACCTTTTCACACTATGTCGGTCCGGCACAGTGTTGCCAAAGTGCGGAGAAACGACAAAAGTGCGGAGAAGATTCGAGGGGGAGTCATTGAATGCAGAGCTGAGGTCTGCACTCCTCACGTGTGCGGCGCTGTAGGTCCCTCATATATATTTATGCTTTTAAAACTTTTTTTCATCAATGAAAAATGATTGAAATTATATGATATTTTTGAAAGTACTAATATTTTTGAAAAATTAACCATTTTCACTAGTCTCGAGTGTTCACGCGCCAATATCAAATACGATCATGCGATTGTCAATTAAGAACTGATTTTAACAACAGCATATGACGTAACCCAAACGTGATGTTTTAAAATGCATTCATTCTTTAGGTCCAGCAATCTTCAATTTGCGTTTGTAATTTCATATATATATATATATATATATATATATATATATATATATATATATACATACATATAGTTTAGTAAAATTTAATTAATTTGTGAATTAATCTCAGGGTGAAGGCTGACTTACATTATTGTAAACTTAGTCATGTTTAATGAGTTTTTATTTTATTTATTTATTTACTTATTTATTTTGAGAAAACAACTGCAAATATGCATTAGGCAATTGCATTAGTTGAAGTGATTTAACTGATTATAACCGAATAAGTTTCGATATAAGTATGCTAGGAAGTGGAAATTAACACTACACATCCCGGTGCGGAGCTATAATTTCTCGGTGATGTGCGGACTTTGCGGTAACCCTGGACACCACAGCCGTCAAGGCAGTCTGTGACCTATTCATTTTGCTTGACCCAGTCATTTTACCATTTGGGTTATGAAGATAGCGTCACTTGACCTTTACTGACTAATTACCGTTATGCAATTCCCTGCTGTATATAGCGATATTTAATCTAGCCACTGAGGTTGGGCAAGCCAGCCTAATTCAGTGCCTGTCCCAAAAGCCAAGACAAATAGGAAGGATTGAGGTCCGTCGATAAAGTATCTGCCAAAACCAATGGTGCAATGAGTCTTTCAAGATAGGAACAGACAGATGAAGGAGGTTCATTAAATTTAAACTGTGATCCTAACTAGGGACTAGGCTGAAAAAAAGCTAGGCTTTTTTTTAATAAGCCTCCTTCAGTTGTTACTATCTTGAACGGCTTTATGCTGATGGTGATAATGATCGATGGCAACTTTACAAATGGTATGAAATCTACTGTCTAAATATTACTGTACTAAATCAACCCACAATCACCTGTGCAACAGAAATAAGCCCCTCCCTTGTATTGGGATCGAACCCAGGACTCTCACATGAAAAGTAAGGATTCTGCCACGATGTAGTAATGACGTTTCTATATCGTGGATTGTACTAGCTGACCTACATACGTAATCTTTACTGTATAAAAGTGGAACGTCTCAAATTTATCTGGATATATGAGAGTCCAAAATCCGCGCCAAAGTCGTCACGTTCGTCAAGTAAATGCTGTATTGTCCAAGGAGTTGGTGCGAGTAAAGTGACATTAGCAGAAGTAAAAATACACGAACACATTATTCCCTGTATAGCATCAACTCCAGCCGTAGTTACCAGTTAATAAGGCTATCCATTTCTAACAGCAAATTTGACATAGTACGAAGGGCTCCATTTAACCTGTCCCTCTATACACGAAATGTCACGAATACATAATTACAGAAGTCTTGTAACAGAGGGACAGAAACCACGATCGACTAGAATTTTGAATAGCTTATCGTACTTCACTCTATAATCAAATGCCTTCGTACGGTCGAGCTGAGTAGCTATCTATCACACTAGAGGTGCGTGAAACAATATTCAATGGTTTCCATCGCTGTGAATGTATACAAAGCGCTGTAGGATTTTCTTTTATAAGCAAGCTAATGGTCGCTGGATCAAAATATACGTTTAAATTACTCAGTATATAATATAGTCTAAGATTTTACAAAAACTACTATTCAGCGCAACTGCTCTATAACTATAATTTTTTTTTATTTTTAACCGAGGATGAAAATGAGAGGTCAAAAGGAATGATACAAGAATTAACAGTTTCTGTGGGCCTTCAGTCAAAGCATAGCTATCAATGTCATATGCATCGTCTTGTGTGAATGTTTTATTTTTTATTTTTTTTTATTTAGCTTTCTAACAGCCAACTCCACTATTCCTGGAGTAACAGAGTGAAGGTATAAATTATTATTATTATCTGAACACTTCTGACAGCCTTTGAATAGTACATTACTGGCGTCTACAGCAAAGGTCAGGTCAAAGTATTGGCACTTTGGCAGGCTGTACACTGCATAATGACTTATTTTTTCTTTGAAACTATCACAAACATCCTTACATGTTTTTCCATCAGTTATATATTGAATTTAGAGTTGGATCGGAGTACACAGAACTACCTGCGTTTCAAAAACAACGCCAGTGTTCCAGTCATCAAATGCATCGTTAACTTTTCTCGCTTCATCTGACTTTGATTCTGCTTCGTTGTTTTAACTGCTCAGTGGTGATTGAACTTGGTTTGTCTCCTCAAAGCAGCAGTCCGGCAGTTCACTGGTAGCCGTTAATAGTAGGAAAAAGAAAAGTCACAGAAAAACTGTCACAATTTTGGGGTCACTATCTAGGAAAGAAATGTGACTTTATAGCCTGTGAACTTTTTCAGTTTTTTTTTCCGTGACTTTTTTTCGATGACTTTTTTTATTTTTTTTTTTTTCTTTTTTTTTTTTTTTTTTCTTTTTTTTTTTTTCTTTTTTGTTAACCTGGATTCCCACTCACACCCTATCATCAACCAGTTGGTCACCACCAATTATGAGGACCAAAGGGTAATATATCAGCATCTTCCACAATGATACAGTCCAATACCCTATCGTTATTGCTGGGGTTAATATATAAAATCAACTAAGGATCTCTGTTTCGAAGCGTTATAAATATATAAGATATTTTATGTCGTCTATCCAAAATAGGACTAGATAAACTCGTCACTATCAGCAAATTCAGAAAACATCCTGGTCCTTCAATCTTATCGGACGACATCACAATTAAAATCTCCCGCAAGACGACATCTGACTCCACAAAGTAAGTGTTACAAATTGCATTCATTTCACGTGGCACACTAAAAAAAATTCATCATCATCTCCTGTAGAGGAGGTAGTGCCATCAGTGCACCTCACGCGGTGCAATGTAGGCATTACTTAAGGATTTTGCAGCGTCCATTCGGCCTCTAGCTACATCCCCGTTCATTCATTTTATTGTACCTCCGTTCATATTATCTTTCTTCAGTCTTAATATCCACCCTCTCCTGACAATTGTTTCATAGTGCAACATCAAGGTTTTCCTGCAGTTACGCCTTCAAAACCTCATTTACTCCGTTTTCCTTTCACCATCATCACCATCGCCGTTGGGCGTGTAGTATAGTTATCAGAAGCATCTATTGGCTCAAATTCACTTTGAAGTTAATAATGGCGATCGGTGTTAATAGTAAGACGCAATAATTCTTTTAATGATAAGACTGTTTACCAAGCAACGAGGCACTTTCGACACTTCAAGATGATGATTTGCACTTGGCAGAGGTGATGACGTCACCTGGAGGTAACGTTCTTTATGATGCTGCCTGATTTGTTCTTAGGGCTGGAAATAATGAAATGAATAAGCGGTGGTCCCTCTCTCTGTAAGCTAATCATCAGTTCCTAAGTTTTTAATTAAAAAAAAATAAGAATCTTTGTCAAAACCCCACAATCATACACACACACACACACACACACACACACACACACACACACATATATATATATATATATATATATATATATATATATATATATATATATATATATATATATATATATATATATATATTTATAATGTGTGTGTGCTTTTCCTCTCAATGAATGGATTTTTAAAACAGGTTTTTTAATCCATTTATAAATTTAATTCATTATCGAAGGGAAGCATTGTTATTATACTTTTTAATGCGATATCATTATGCTAGTATTTTCCATGGCATTATTGATTACCGTTCGATTAATCTATATATATATATATATATATATATATATATATATATATGTAGTATTATACAAACATCAATATTTATTACCTTTCTTCAAATATTTTTTCATTACTCCCTACATAATTTTATCTGGTCTGTTTCCAGCCATCTAGCGAACTGAGAGAGAGAGAGAGAGAGAGAGAGAGAGAGAGAGAGAGAGAGAGAGAACGTACTGCTAATTCATTACGTCATTTCCAACTCAAATAACATATTGGCACTTTGGCAGTACTTTGGTCTAATCTAGGAGAGAAAATAAAGAAGAATCATTTAACCCCGTTTGAAATTAATCTATGGTTAACGTTCCTGTTGACAGGTTTTCTGCTGTGACCTAGAGAAATATGTAAACATTCGTATCTATGTATGTCAGAATTTACTCATATTCTGGCCTTTTTCTAATAACAATGATAATGACAATAATAAAATATATAGGTGGGAAACCGTCTTATAAAAACACGTATCATTAAGATTGATGGCTGTATCAGCTACATTAAATTTATTTACAGCTTTATTTTTTCCGCTTCGTAATAATTGCTTTTCCTGGATTACTGCATTCCGCCAGTAACGCGCCGAAGTGCGCCATTCTTTAGAGACGTCAATGTTTAGAGACGATGCGACTACTTCGTCGTCCTTGGTTGAACGGTTTACGGAATTAAGGTAGGCGAGCTGTGCAATAGCTGACGTTTTAAACGGCGTCGGTTAATATTGCCGGAAGGGCTTGCTTCGTTGCTATAATATCTGTGATGTCTGATAGTGTTGTGGTTTAGTGTACTTCCGTCGATTTTGTGATGAAGTGGCGGCGAGCTGGAGGGAAAGACAGCAGTTTTGGGCATCTAATGAAATGGGAAGCGAGCTGATGAGAAAGGGCAGGTTTTGCGAGTTGTCGCTGCTCTACGGAAGGTAATTAAATCACGGTTGGTTCGGTTATGGGCTTTCTTATACGCGTACTTCAGTTTTGCTGGTTAGATGATAATGCATCAATACTTCGGAGTAAAGCTAACCATGATATATTTTAACTTGAATGGGCACTTTTGCTACTGCTATTTTAAAGATGAATTCAGTCGAGAATTCACGAAGTAAATATTTTGCAGATTGTCCATGTGGAACTTCGTGTAGGCACAAATTTTAAGGTAAGGTTGATCTAAGCTCCGAATTCTCCCTGCACAACAGATTCTCACACCGCAACGTTTTGAAACTCCTTGGTAAGGTGTATTTTTGTTTTTAAGGTTTTAACTAAATTTCATCCAGAATTGTAACGAAACGTTCGTTACATACCTCCACCGCCTTCAGGGGTGGCGCCCCTGAAGGGGTGGAGGTACTCCTTGAATTGCAAAGTAGGTCTAATAACCTACTTTGCAAATCAAGGGGGTTTCATCGCCCGTGAAACCATGAAACCATTAACTTTTATATATTTTGCTTTTCTGGTGGTCATTGCTGCTATAAAAAATAAATGTTAAAGGTTTTGACATATTTTTCAACCTAGATAAACGGATAATTTTAAGAATTTGGAATTTGGTGTCTTGACTAGAAAAATGTTTTATGAATTAATGCTGAATATGGTAGTAGACTAGGGCTAAAGGAATTTAAAATTTAATGCTGAAAATATTAACTTGGGCGTTGGTGAATGTAATTAATTACGTCCACTTGGTCTAAAGTTGTAAACTTTTCTTGTGTAATTTGTTGGTTCAAGTGCAGTTCATATGTAGTTAATTTACCCTGTTTCCTGCCATAGCTTTGTAATGTTTTCAAAGCTGTGTAAAAGGGAACTTATTGAAGTAACGTGTAAGGCTTGCCATAAACCCAAGATTGGTCTATTAAAGCAACTTTACTTTTTTTCCCTCCATGGAGGTATAGTATATTTGATAGTTTATAGATTTACAGGCTCCTTCAGGATTAAAACTGGTGCTAAGGATATTGATACAGACTTAAATTCCGCCATAAACCCAAGATTGGTCTATTAAAGCAACTTTACTTTTTTCCCTCCATGGAGGTATAGTATATTTGATAGTTTATAGATTTACAGGCTCCTTCAGGATTAAAACTGGTGCTAAGGATATTGATACAGACTTCAATTCCTTGATAATGTCTGGCATGGTTTGACATGGTCTACAGATGGCGTGGTTCGACATGGTCTGCATATGGCGTGGTTCGACATGGTCTGCACATGGCGTGGTTCGACATGGTCTGCACATGGCGTGGTTTCGAAATGGTCTGCAAATGGCCGTGGTTCGACATGGTCTGCACATGGCGTGGTTCGACATGGTCTGCACATGGCGTGGTTCGACATGGTCTGCACATGGCGTGGTTCGACATGGTCTGCACATGGCGTGGTTCGACATGGTCTGCACATGGCGTGGTTCGACATGGTCTGCACATGGCGTGGTTCGACATGGTCTACACATGGCGTGGTTCGACCATGGTTTGCATTGTTCTACATACCAAAGTACGTTGGACGATAATTTCGTCTGCATGTAATGAGTACCCTAAAACACTGAGGGTGTTTGATTTTCTAGTAAATCTTTCTTTTGGAGTAACCCTGTTTTGTGTAAAACCTTTTATTGGAGCGTATTAGTAAGTTTTATTGGGTTTTATTGATTGGTTAATATAATTAGGCTTTAAAAGCTAAAATTTGCATTTTGAGAAGGTAATGTACGTAGTTGAATCAAAGGATTGTCTGGGAAACTGAATTGAAGCTTATAATGAAAATTTAAGATCGAATCCAATAGTTAAAGTTTCCATGGTTTGAACTGTCATGATGAGTTAAGTCTAGGTGGTAACGAAGTAAATAAAGGATATTGAAAGAAGCCGCCACATGTGGCTGTTAAGATTTCCAATGAAACCTTAGTTAAACATAGAAATATAGTTAAGGTTTCCAATGAAACTGGTATCAGAGAGCTCTAAGTTTTCCTAATGGAACTCTGGGAATTTAAGAACTGTTAAGTTTCCAATGAAGCTCAGAAATTGAGCTGTTAAATAATGTTTCCAATCAGACTAATTTAGTGATATTTGAAGGTTTTCAATGAAACGCTGAAATTGGGTGATGCTAATTAAGGTATCCAATGGAACAAATTTAGTTACTTTTTTTCAATGGAACTGTATTTTAATTTGTTACCAATGAGACTTCTTCAGATCTTTATCTCAAAATCAGTAAGTTTTAGTAACTGTCGTAATGGGAGTCTCAACATAAGGCCCTGTCCACACGGCCGAGCTTTGCTCGACGAACTTTGTTCGATGTGACGCCAGAAGCGGAGAAACCGCGGCAAAGTTCTGACTTTTCTTAATGTTTCTACGCTTCTGACGTCACATCGGACAAAGTTCGTCGACCAAAGCTCGACCGTGTGGATGGGGCCTAACGGTATCAAAAATGAACTTTGCTGCTTTTTCTGAACCAAATAAATTTCCAGTGATGTATTGAACTTGAAAGTCGAGGCAAAACAGACTATGAGCGTTACAGAAATTTACTTGGTAACACTAATATTCAGTGTAGTTTAGTTGGTATATGGCATTGTCTTGCGTGAGTAGTTAGTTAACCATACATCTGGATAACAGATGAGCAGGTACTAAATTATCCTTGGAGTGAGAGAGGTGTATTTCTGGTGATAGTTCACTCGACGTGGTTCAGTAGTCACGTAAAGCAGCTGGTCCCGTTGTTGAATAACAACTGGTTCCATGCAATGTAAGAACACCATACAAACTAATTAATTTCTGGTCAGCCCCAAGCCTTGGCATGCAATTTGTCAAGATGGAGAGGTAAATACTAGATTTTGAGGATTATTGAACCAGTTTTCAAACATGTCCAGAATTTGACTTGACTGACATTGCCACAATATTGAACAAATTCACCATTGATTGCATAGTCATTCTAGCTGGCGGCTTAACAAGGCTTTTTGATTAAAGCAATAATTGTAAAAAGCACTAGTGTCATGGAAAATTCAGTTTCATGGTAGGAAGTATACTAGGCTTAATGAAAAAAAAAGTAGTTTGAATAGGCTGATTCCCAAATCTGTGGAGCTTTAGACCAGGTATTGGCTAACGACGGCCAGCCAAATGTTCGTAAATTTGAAAGCGGTTTTGTCTTAAAAATGTTTCATGTGAAGTTCCTACTTAAAAAAAAAATGAGTTTCTTTCAAATAAGTCCATTTAATTTATTGCATTTAAAAATTATTTTGCTTAATGTATACTATGCGGCCTTATAAAATTTGAGCTTTTGGATGTGGCCCTTGCACTAAAAAGGTTGCACACCCCTGCTTTAGACCAATGGCTATACCGCATTGAAACTGTCAATCTACCAACCCTAAGGGTTAAAGTTTCTATAATTATTATAGACCCCAGGGGTTACATATAACATTGTTACTGAGTTCAAGTTAGTTGCACTACCATAACGCCTCAGTGGCGTGATCGGTATGGTCTTGACCTGCCACCTCGGTGGCCGCGAGTTCGATTCACTGGTTCCATGCAACGTAAAAACACCATACAAACAAATAACGGCATATCTGGTTAAATTTTCCAATGTTGGAATTGAAACTAGAAAAACTTTTAATTTAGGGTGGTATTTAGAACCTATTGTTTCCCAGTGTTTGGAGCTGGAAATATGAGACCGCTGATTTTTAATTAAAAAAATAATAGCTCGGGTGAGCTGCCTTTACTTAGCATGAAACTCCTAAAGCAGTCACTTCCATGATAAGCACAAGGATCAAACTTAGCATATTTTTAGAGCTTAAAATTGGAAGAAAGAGCCTTGTAATCTGTTAGTAATTATTTCTGTTGATTTCTTATATTAAAGCTTGAAAAAATAGAGATTTATGAAAAGAACGAAGTCAAGAAACTTTTAAGTATCTTCGGTGCTTAGATTAGACAGACTTAATCTCCTCACAAAACTGCAAATGAATACTTAATGTAGTAGCTTAATTCAGTAGAATTTAAAGGCATTTACTTAAAAAGTACCTTGTTTAGAATACCCCTTCAAGTCATCTTGACAAACTTGCTGTAGGGGATTTTATGTATTTAATATTTCTCGAATTATGCTTACCACGTAATTTGTCGTGTTATTGCAGGCAAAGTTAAGTGAGTTTGTCAGCCTTTGTTGATGATCATGTTTCGTTTAAGTATGCCACATGGGGTTAGTGCCGTCAGTGCACCTCACGTGATGCAATGTAGGGTGTACTAAAGGTTCTTTGCAGCGTCCTTTTGGCCACTATAGTATTCACATCAACCGTGCATTTGACGTCTAGGCTAGTCCCTTACGACGCTCGTGACTGGCTGTTAATAAGCCAGTCACAGGGTTGGAATATCTCTCTCTCTCTCTCTCTCTCTCTCTCTCTCTCTCTCTCTCTCTCCCTCCAGAGTTCACATGGGCAGGATGTATGTTCCACCTCTCCTGAGGGATAAGTCTTTCAGGAGAAGTGGAACATACATCCTGCTTATGTGAATTCTCTCGAGAGAGATTCCAGCCTGCGATTGGCTTATCAACAGTCAATCACGAACGTCGTAAGGGACTGACCTAGACGTCAAATGCACGGTTGATGTGAATCTACTATAGCTGCAACTACTTCCATTTCTTTTACTGTACCTCCGTTCATATAAATTTCTTCCACCTTGCTTTCCACCCTCTCCTAACAGTTGTTTCACAGTGCAAATGCTAGTTTTTCCTCTTGTTAAAAATTCAATCCTTTTTACTCAACTTAGCCATAATTGCTGAATGACCTTATTGGTCCCAGAGTTGGCCTTTGGCCTAGATTTTATATTCCATTCCATTTAGGTCTGAATATCCTTTAGACAAGCCAGTTTTATGATAAATTGAAACGCTGCCAAGTTTTTCATTAATAGCCTGTATGGCAGATAAAAATTAAATTTTTAAATGTTTGCAAAGGACAATGGAGAATTTTTTTTTCCCTAACTGCCGAAGGCAGATGGGATGACAAGGATGAGAATAATAATAATTATGAACAAGATAATCATTATCATAATGACCTTGTCCTACTGACTTCCCAATGAATATTACAAACTATAAGATATTTCAAGGCAGGCAGAAAAAGGAATACATCTTACATATCCTGAAGCCTGCGGAAAAGGAATTATAGAAAGACGGAAGCAAGCAGATTATTTTCGCCTCAGTGTCTACGCAAATGGTTTTGCTTAAAGCTTCAGGTAATTAAGAATTTACAATGGCAGTACTAACGACTAGGGATATGTAAGCGTTTAATAACTATGATATAAGAATAATTATAGGTTGTCCTTGATTTCTTATTTCATATTTTCCTGCTATCAGATTTTTACTTTGACTTCAGCGCCTCATTGGCGTGGTCGGTATGGTCTTGGCCCTCCCACCTTGGTGACCGCGAGTTCGATTCTCGGGCATTCCATTGAGGTGTGAGATATGTGTATTTCTGGTGATAGAAGTTCACTCTCGACGTGGTCCGGAAGTCCCGTAAAGCCGTTGATTCCGTTGCTGAATAACCACTGGTTCCATGCAACGTAAAAACACCATACAAACAAACAAACTTGATTGAATTTTGATGTCCTTTAATGGTATTTACTTTTTATTTTAGATAGTTTTTTTTATCTACGTCTTTTACATAAAACTTGATTAAACGGCAATTTTCTTTTTGCTTTCGATGCCTGTAAAATAAATTATCGTAATTATGATTTGATTAATTCATATCTCTTTCAGTTATCACCTGGATATTTGTGAGAACTTGAGCAATTTTATCTTTTGTGATTGTCTTGTCATTGTTTTTTTATTAACTATAATTAACCTCTCTTATAGCTATCGAGCATAACCTAACCTGATGAGAGCATTCATTTTTTCATAGTGAAGGTCAGTTGGGTAGGGATCCCATTTCTCAGACGAATATTCATAGAACCGTGTCCAGTAGGGCGATAGTGCCGTCAGTGCACCTCATTCGGTGCAATGTAGGCATTACTGAAGGTTCTTTGCAGCGTCCCTTCGGCCCCTAGCTGGAACTACTTGCATGCCTTTTACTGTAACTCCGTTCATAATCTCTTTCTTCCATCTTACTGTCCACCTTCTCTTAACAATTGATTCATAATGCAACTGCACAGAGGTTTCCCTCCTGTAACGCCTTTCAAACCTTCTACTGTCAATTTCCGTTTCAGCGCTGGATGGCCTTAGTTGCCCCAGTGCTTGGTATGATGCCAAAAATCTATATAAATCAAATCAAATTCACAGAACCGGGCAATTAGAGGGTTACCGATTACCGCAGAGTAAATTTGGGAATAGGTACCCTGTGAGGAACCACTCGTCATATTGAATTAGTGGTTAACGTTTCTTAAATCTATACTATGAGTTTTGTCTCTACCTCAACTCCACAAGATACCCTTTGATTATTCTTTGAACAATCTCTATTATTATTTATTATTTGCCTTCCGTAGTTATTCCTTGTTGCCACTTCTCCCAAAACCATTTGTCACACGCGTTCGGTCTTTCCTAAAACCCCTACTGACGTTAGAGGCCTCTCTCTCTCTCTCTCTCTCTCTCTCTCTCTCTCTCTCTCTCTCTCTCTCTCTCTCTCTCTGTGCCCTGAGCGTAAACAGGAGTGATCGTCTTGCCGACAAGCTTTCAGGGAAAAAGGTAACAAAATATTGGACTGTTTTACCTGCTTAGAACCCTAACGTCTCTCTCTCTCTCTCTCTCTCTTCTCTCTCTCTCTCTCTCTCTCTCTCTCTCTCTCTCTCTCCGGAGACAAGGAAAAAACAACACGATACGCGTTCCTTTTAAACCCATTGTTCTCTTTGTCGAGGCAAGCAATGAATTAAGTAGTTGTTAGTTGGCTGCTGCGAGTTATGATTGTTGAGAGAGAGAGAGAATCACTGCTCAGCCAAAATGTCAGTCATCAAATAACTGAAAAAACGTCTTGGCATTGAAACAGTAATACTCAACCCAAGGGGAATGAACAACTCATTAGATAATTTGTGCACTCTCTCTCTCTCTCTCTCTCTCTCTCTCTCTCTCTCTCTCTCTCTCTCTCTCTCTCTCTCTTAAGAATCCCTTGCGTTTCTGGGTTTCTCAATCATCACCCACATTCTGGAACTATTATCATTTCTGAAAAATATATGTGACATCGTTTCCAAGACTCCAAGTATATAATTGGCTAAATTCTGGTATTATTTAGATAATAATAATAGTAAGTAATGCTGGGATTACAAATATCAATAATAATAGTAAGTAACTGCTGGGATTACATATATAACTCACTTTCCAGTATAAGTATAGTAGTACGTATACATAGGCCTACATTCTGGGATTGCAAATACATGCATAACAGTTGATCTGGGATTTTTGATTAATGTATCTTCACGTACATTCAAGCACTAACAGAATTACGTTTGGGATTTAACATAATAATTACTTAAGACTTCTTCTTTCCCACCGTTATCCCTACATTAAGGGGTTGGTTGCCTGATGCGCTTTCTCCACTGCATGCATCAGGCATGGTTCTTTGTTTGCCAAAGCGGTTTTTACGACCGCATGCCCTTGCTGTCATCAACCACAGTTATTGGCGGTGGGCCTCGCCTTTGACCAAAAAGTCCACCTGCAAGGCACCAGTTTCCACAGTTATTGGCGTTGGGCCTAGGCTTTTGCTAAAAAGTAAGACAGCAAGGCAGCAGCTGTCTTTTCAGTCGCCTTTTTCGCCACACAGAACCTACGGTAGTAGTATCTTTACACCCCTACCACAGGGTCAATCATTACTTGAAGTCTTGGATTCCTAATACAACATTACGAATGTTTTAGGACTCAAATTGCATCGTTACCAGATTATGGAAATCCTTGCAGGTATTCTGGGATACCAAAATGCAATGTTGTGGACGTTTTGGGATTCCAGATACATAATGTTGGCCTTTAAACCCCATACACATTATGCATCATGATGCTCGCAGTGTTAGATGGATGCGTTGAAAAACTACTTTTTCAACACGAAGCCGCATCACCAACGTATTGATGGGGCAGAGCCATTTCATTGCGCAGCTCAGTGATGCACCAACGTTCAGAGGGGGAGGATGACCGCTCTTCACCACCCGCCAAACCCCTTGAGTGGACAAGGACTAACACTACATTTTATTGAATTACTGAAGGAACATCCATCTGTTTGGAACATCAAATGCAAGCATTTCAAAGTGGAGAAACATCAGGGGTGCAAGCTTGGAAACCATAAAATCAGAGTTATCAAGTTTTGTAAACTGTACATTGCGGAATGAAGACATTACTAAAAAGCTGCACACCCTTAAGAAACAATTCTGCAAGGAAATGTCTGCAATCAAAGCATCACAGAAGTCTGGAGCTCCGAAGTTATGGTGTTTTGATGAGCTGCGTTTCCTGTAATAAAAAATATTTGTGTACCTATATTTGAACCTTACTTTCAAATAATCCTCCCTAAGGACATTATAGATGGCTTCACAGGTTTCGGGGATGATTAGACCGAGGCTCTGTTTTGAAATCCTGGTTGATTATTGGAGGCTTGCATACGATCCTCCAGCTACAAGAACGAGCTCCTGGTGATATGCTGTCTCGAAAGCTGGTGTCCTGCTTGCAAATATATGGTTCAATTTTTTTCCAACAATTTATCAAATGCAAGGATTGGCATTGTTGTGTAATTTTCAGTCTGTTGGATTTTCGACTTGTAACTCCAAAAATATTTCATAGAAGCTTCCCTTCAGAGGTCGCCGAGAAAGCCATAGCTTACACCATAAGGTTCTACGTTTCTTCCTCAAAAGTTTCTTTTTTGCAGCACACAGAGCAACTACAGTCCACAATAGTCTCTCCTGGCAAAGTACGTCATCGGCAGATATCCTGCCGTTGAAAGCTGAACTGCGTGAACAAGTGAGCAGTGTTGCAGTACAGTTTGGCCGCTATTAATTTTTTTCAACACCACTACTGCATCACGTAGCTGATACATGATGACATAGTGTGTACCATGCTTTATGGCTTCCATTATGGACATTCTGGGATCCTAAATTTTTTATTGTGAATTTCACGAGATCCCAACAGAAAATTAAGTATTTTCCTGGTTTTAAATAAATTTAAATATAAGATACTCCTCGATTATATTATAACTATAGTCCCGTTGGGGGGGGGAGCGGTAGCGCTATCAGTGCACCTCATGCGGTGCACTGTAGGCGTTACTTAAAGTTTTTTGCAGTGTGCCTTCGGCCCCTAGCTGCAATCACTTTCGTTCCTTTTACTGTACCTCCTTTCATATTCTCTTTCTTTCATCTTACTCTCCACTCTCTTCTAATAATAATTCATAGAGCAACTGCTTTGAATTTTTCCTTCTGCCACACCTTCCAAAGCTTTTATTGTCAATTAACGTTTCAGCGTTGAATGACCCCGTAGGTCGTAGTGCTTGGCCTTTGGCCTAAATTATATTAAATTAAATTCAATATAATTATAGTAACATACCCGTACAACCTTGTTACAGTCCTGTTCACATTGGTGGCAAATGTCAGGATGAAAGAGTAAGGCAGCCAAAGATTGTCTGTCCCTTTCATTCATTTTACTGTACCTCCGTTCATATTCTCTTTCTTCCATCTTGCTATCCAACGTCTCCTAACTTCCTGTTACAACTTTCAAACTTTTATAATCTCAATTTTCCTCTCAGCGCTGAATGACCTCATAGGTCCCAGCGCTTGGGCTTTGGCTTCATTTCAATATTCCATTCCATTCCAAGCTTACCTGAGCAGTCGGTGCAAGTGACAATGAGTAGCCTATATATATTAATGAAACCTGCAAGAAACCTGAGCCGTTAGTCCAAACGTCAATGGAGCGCCTCAGTGGCGTGGTTGGTTTGGTGTTTGCTTCTCACCTCGGTGGTCGCGGGTTCGATTCTCGGCCATTCCATTGAGGAGTGAGAGATGTGTATTTCTGGTGATAGAAGTTCACTCTCGATGTGGTTCGGAAGTCACGTAAAGCCGTTGGTCCCGTTGCTGAATAACCACTGGTTCCATGCAACGTAAAAACACCATACAAACAAAAACAAACAAAAACCAAACGTCAATGGGTATACTGTTATTCTTTTAATAAGCCTTTGCAGCATATGCACACTTTAATGCGTCAGTGTTAATAGAACTTTCAACTGTCCGTATCAGTATTGCAAGCCGTAATCAGTCACTGTCAGTGAAATTTGTAACAAAAAAACTTGGGTATTTATACACGCAGACAGGGCAATGATTTTGAAGCTTGTCACAAACCATGGCGGTTAGTCGGAGCTCATGATGTTTCCAACAGACTTGATCACTTTGTGCAAACGGCAGTGGGTCACTTGAAACAATATTTGCAACAAAACTTCAGCACTGGATGAAAACCACAATTTGTAAGTACTAATGAAACTTGTAAGTAACAATCATTTGGAGCCAGGTATAAGTACCATCGGGAATTCATAAGAAACTTGCAATTCTAGCAGTTAGACGCAAGTGACAAACGGTTAATTTTAACGAAACTTGTAAAAACTATAAACAATCATAAGTACACACAGTAATGGGTTAGTTTTAATGAACTTAGCAACACGCGTTGACATTCATAAAGAGGCCTTTAACAAACTTCTAACAGTTGAACAAACGATAGTGTCTGTTTACAGAGCGAATTGCTGGCTTCTATAGACTGGCGTTACAGCAACGATGGTCATCGAAACTGGAAGGTAATTATTTGTTAAACCATGCATTTGGTCCTTATACACTTTGAATATGGCCATGACCTACATCCATACTATTTTTGGATGTAAATTTAAAGAACTACTAATGAATTATATAATTTTAACGAGGCTTCGTTCTTGACAGATCCAAATATGCCAGTTAATCATACGAATCCTCTTTGGGAACTCTGGAGAGAGGGTAACTACCCTCCTCATCCTGGCATTCGGGGGAAAAGTCTTTTGGGTTCCCAAGACAAGGAGGCTCAACCAATGAATGCCGGTCAGTCAAGAGGAAGAATTGGGCATCA
>NC_087219.1:46949186-47044186 GCF_015104395.2 Macrobrachium nipponense
TCATGAATTAGTGTATGTGTACAAAAGCGTAGCCATTAACGTAATGGGTAAGTCAGAAGATGAACCCTATTCATACGGAACAAGCCCAAAGGGGCCATTGAATTGAAATTCAAGCTTCCAAAGAATACGGTGTTCGTTTGAAAGAAGTAACAGAAGGTAATGGAAAATACAGAGAGAAGAAATCACTTATAAAAAAAAAATAACTAATAAATAAACGGACAAAATGTAAGTTATTAAAATACAAGGGGAATTGTCTCAGGGTAGTATTGTATCGCATCTTTGCCTGAACTTCTTAAGCTCCTGTTGCACCACGTCCCCAGGAGGACTGTTCCCCAGTCAAATTTTCAGCAGGCGAAATAAAAACAAAAATAAACTCTGGATCGACAGTGTTTCCGTACACAAACGCATTTCATACATTTCAGCGGCGAGAGACTGAATCCACATTTTCTGAGCTATTTTGTTCGGAAAACCATTAGTTGAGCTTCTTCCAAAAGGTCACACGTGTATATCTGGTAACGGAGGAGGCGTAGGAAGGATCCGGAGGGCGTAAGAACTCAAAATGTCACCGAGTACTTCCCACCTTGAGGAGATGTCGGCTGGAGGCGTCGGCTCTCGGCTTTCCATTAAAATGTTGCATTCTCCGGAACGACTCTCCTTTTCTCCACGTCACCGACATCTGTAACTGTCTTCCTAATATCTTCGGGGTCATTTCTTCTTTCCTTGAAGTTCTTCTTCTTCTTCCGATTAAATGGTATTCTCTCTTTCTCCTCTGTCTGTCGTATCTTGTCATTTTCAACCTGGCCTTTTGGAATGAGGATGCTGTAGTAGTCCCAAGCGCACTTCTGCCTTAGCTGCTACCCATCACAGTTGATTAGCCACCAGGCAAGAATTCACTGCCTCGGTCACCGGAGACACAATGGATTACTGAGTCCATTGGCTTAAAAACCTCCCTCCTCCCCCCAAACCAGTGATGCCAACCCATCTAACCCTGTGTCCCCTACAGGAGACGAGAAATTACCCTACATAACCGTAAATGACCAAACATTTTGCGGCTATGATAATAAATAAATCTTTAGATTATGTTTACATGCAATATCATGAATACTAATAAGCATTGATCAAAACCTACCCTGTTACAATTACCCTACACTTGAAAATATTGCCGTGCTAAGATTTTGTCCAGATTACCCTACGCGTAGGGCAGCTACCCTACAGTTGGCAACACTGCCCCAAACCCAATTTATCTTTGAGAACGATCTAAAGTCTTAGGCCGCTGGAGAGAGGTCATCTCTTGAGTGACAGGTCCATGTAATTCGGAACATATGTACCATATTTCATCTCATGGCCACATACAAAAGCAGACTGCTAAGACAATATTGCCGGTACACAATGAATTAGCGAGGTTCCTTGTTGCTTCGAATTGCTTATCTTTGCTCAGTGAAGTCAAGCGACATGCAGCCTCGCTAATACTTGGAAGGGTGACCAGTACCAAAAACTAAGAAAACTTGTTGAAGACTTGAGTTTACAGTATTCTTTCCTGCTTGAGGTTTTCCTGAAAGTTTTGGGCTTTTAATTGTTTTGTTTCGTCGTTTGCTTGTGCACCATGAATAAATGAAATAATCTGTCTACTATCTATCTATCTATCTGTCTATGTGTGCGTCTGTGCGTACACTTATTTGTATGCTAAAGGAAAACGTGTGTTTGTTTTCTATATCCGGATAAGTTTATATTCGCCACCTTTCTACCCATCTAAGAGAAAAAGAACAAAGGCTAACAGGTGTCAGTGACTGTTTAGTTCTCCTTTAAAAAGAATTCATCAGATCATGAATAAGAACGAGAGAGAGAGCATCGATGAGGGAAATCTCCACTTCCTTTCTAGCTCTCAAGCACACACACACACACACACACACACACACACACACACACACACACTCAAACGCGCACTTCTAAATTATCGTTCTATTTACCCACTCACCACAAAGTGATCATAAAAATTCCATGCAATGACCACCTTTCTCGAACTCCAAGCCAGCGTCATGAAAATCAGGAAGATGTGATAAAGAACAGGTAAATAAAAAAAGGGCAGATAAATATATATACGTGCCTGTCGCTCTACCGTCCGTCCGCACCCCGGGAAGGAATGGAAACATGCCTTCTTTACTTCTTTTTACCAAATGGAATGATATCACCCTCGCCCCTTCGTAGACCCTAAGCTTCAGCATCCCGAGTGACAGCTGCGGCAAATCGCTCTTACCGTCAGCCGAGCCTTATGCCCTTCTGGCTCCGGCGATTCCGCATTCAATGGCCCCTGTCGATAAGGTTCACGCTTTTACAAATCTCCTACGGGAAGAGCGGCCTTCTGGAAGTGACCACTTTGGGTCTGATAATTGAATGTCACCCAGGATGACTCAATAATCCATTAAACTGATGGATGAAGCACGGATCATCCTCCCTGGCTAAGCCAGGACGTCGTAGGCATAGACAACGGAAGGTAGAGGAATATAATGGCTGCTTCTTGTCCTGTGTCCCGCGCAGGTGGGGTTGGGGGGGGGGGGGAGGTGACGGTTCGTCTGAAATAATAACAGTCACAATAACTGTCGTTGTCCCTTCATAAAAAAAGGAATAAGAACTCGTATATATTGCTAAGCGCTTCACAATATCGTGATTAAACTGCCGTATATTGAAGAAACTCCACGATTACTTTACAAATAATATTGTGTTATCTGTAAAAGTTGAAAACAAAGACTTTCGGTGTTCGAAAGTGTGATTGTTAACTGTTACAAATAATATAATTTGTTAATATGATTGTGGATTTTTTAATATAATCCGTCCGCATATTTCTATAAGCTATAGACACTGAACTCTGTGTTTAGACCTACCGTCGTCCAACTCGAGGGAACATCTTCCACCGCTGGCTCCTGTATAAGAATGAGAAATGAAAAACTACCTAGTACCATAGTCTGAGCCTTTGTCCGGTACGTACTTCTTTTTTCGACGTGTGGTTTACGTACTCGCCTACCGATTCGGTAGTCCCGAGTTCGATTCTCTGCTCTGCCATCGTGGAATCAGAGGAATTTGTTTCTGATGGTTGAAATTAATTTCCCGATATAATGTACTTCGGATCCCACAGTAAGCTATAGGTCCTGTTGCTAGGTAACCAATTGGTTCCTAGCCACGTATAAATATCTAATCCTTCGGGCAGCCCTAGGAGACCTGTTGATCAACTCAGTGGTCTGGTTAAACTAAGATGTACTTAACTTTTTTGCCGTGTCCCAGTGGGTGGGATTTCTCTCATATTAATATTTAATCTGGGTTTTCGAGCTTTATTGCCCTTTGCACTAGAGTGCTAAGGTTGTTGCAAGTTTTGGGAACAGCTTTTATTTTTTATTAAAGATTGATTGAGCGGCAGTTATCTGGTGCTAAATCAACGGTTAACACCCCGGAACTTTAACCTTCACAGGAGTGGGTAGATTTTCTTGGCAGTATTAATAAATTATATTCTTAATGACAATTGTGATGATGGAAAACGATAACAATATAAGTTTTGTTGGAATCAGAAAACAAGTTCTGTGGCAATGTATTTCTACTTTAAAGCAATTCTCCTTGTACTTTTTTTTATTTATTTGCATTTGTATCTATTTATTTAATAATTTGTAAATTTTTTAAAGAATTTCTCTAATGACTGATTTCTTCTTTCTGCATTTACTATTACTGTCTGTTACTTCTTTCAAATGAACTCCATATTCTTTGGTGGAAGCTTGAAGTACAAGTCAATAATGGTCCCTGTGGTCTTAGTGGAACGGTTACGGTCTCTGGAAAGTAGTCGCTTTTCAGTGATTCGGGAGTTCGAGTCACCCTGGTGACGAATCGCTTATCACCTATAAATTCCCCTGCAGTGAATGTTATCATTAGGTTCAGTGGATTTGATATCAAATGACATTTGTAACACACACACACACATATATATCTAATAATATTAAGTAATATATATAAATATATATAAATATATATATATATATATATATAGAAATATATAATCATAAATATATATATATGTTAACATATATATGAAATATTAGATTACTATGTCGTATTTCTCAAAATACTAGGTAATATTCAAATCCACAGCAATTGGACGAAAGCTATAAGCTTTGTACATATATATATTCTTACTTCACTATGCTTTGTAACATGAATTTCATTGTGGATTTTATATCCATATATATATATATATATATATATATATATATATATATATGTGTGTGTGTGTGTGTGTGTGTGTGTGTGTGTGTGCGTGTGTGTGTGTGTGTAGATAGACGTATAACATAAACTTTGAAATTTTCTACAGAATGATACACTATCCTTTAATCCTCACAGGAGCAGAGAAACGAAGATCACAGAGCTCTCGTCTTCAATGCGAGACACTTTAGCGAGACGTACTCCACATGAAAATAGACCCAAGTAACCTCTAAACCTGCTTCTGGACTTCATAGTAAACCAGTAGGCCAACTGGACGAGGTAAGTGACAGAGACTTTTTACTGATAGTGACGTAGATCCTTTTGGCTTCACTCTATCTATTTGTCAGAATGATTTGACAGAGTTGAAATTCTTGATTTTTCTTTATTTCATTATTGTATAATTGTCGATGTATCTTGTAGTGTAGACTAATGATGGTTTTTTCCCCAGTAAGAGACGTGTCAATGTCATTAGGTTCATGGTCATTTATTGATTTTAGATTCTTTCTCGTAATACTCCCAGGGATACTGTGTGCTTGTAGCTAACATGAGTGTCAACTAATCTAGTAAATCCTTCCTATAATCAACTTACAGAAAAGAGATCATACTCAGCCACGCAGAAGGATGGGTAGGACAGTCAAGAAGCAGGTCAGAGGGCAAAGGAAGGCAGCGAAGAAATCAGAGAGGAAGAGGTAAGCAAGAACTTATTTAGGGAGAATAAGTTGTTCTTGGAGGAAGAAAGGTTAATGAGTCAATATACTAATTCTCGGAATAAACGATAAAAATGAGAGATGCTTGAAAAGACTGCAGCCCTTGATCGATGAGTGATTATTTTGAAGATTTGTAGAATGCGGAGGATAGAAGGGAGGCAGAGTTAGACTGATGCAAGAGTGGAAATCGTCTGAGGAATAGAATGGAATATGAAATTAAGTCAAAGTCAAGCGCTGGGACCTATGAGGTCATTCGGCGCTGGGAGGGAAATTGAGAGTAGAAAGGTTTTAAAGGGGTAGCAGGAGGAAAACCTCGAAATTACACCGTGAAATAATTGTTAGGATAACATTATTTACTTGCACAGTGGCTCTCAATCTTTTTTGGCTCATACGTCCTTCCATCATAGTATATCAGAATGTCATCTCCCCCCACCCCAACCCCCTTTCTAATAATTTTCTGCCTCAAAAGGTGCATTCCAAATGATATGCAACTAAATACTAACACAGACAAACAAAAGTTAGCGGGGTGAAAGCCCAGCGTGACCTCTCAGTGCGGACCGATGCACACTGCGTTTTGTGTGGTCCTAGAGGCAGTTTGAGCCTGGCAACCTGTGATCACAATTCGGCCACCCAACCCTATTGAAACTGAAATTCCCCCCATGGTGGAATTCCCCCATGGTTGAGAGCCACTGATTTGATATATAATAGAAGGTATATGGTAGGATTTTAATGGAAGATAGCAAGGCAGATGACAGATATTTTGTCGAGAAGAGCGATTTGGGTTTAGGCAAAGAAGAGGCTGTGTGAAGTTTGGAAGTAAAGGGGGAAAAGTTGAGAGGTAGCAGCCATTGGCTCAGAAAAAGCTAATTATGAAGTCGAGAGAGAGGCAATGTGGAGAGTGTTGACAACGCGTGGTACAGAATACAGGTTTCTCAGATAGAATGAAAGTCTTCATGACCGAGGCAAAAGTTTATAAGGATAGTGTAAACCAAAAATCAATTGTTTTTCGTGTTCAAGTTGGTGTTAGAAAGGTGTGTTGTGTCTCTGTTGCTGTTCAGTATATATCTGGATTGAGAGGAAGGGAAGATGTAAAAAAGGTTGAATAGATGGATAAGAGATATAGGAAAAAGCAGCTAATGTTTTTGAAGTTTTCTGCATAGGATGTTCATCCATGATTTAGCTGTTAAAGTACGATACGTGGCCGTGAAAATCATGTGTATTTTTTTTTTTTACATATCTCAAAGGAAAACGAATATTGTTGGCACACACGTATGCAGTATATATACATGTATATGTGATATATGTATAATATAGATATATAATTATGTATTATATATCTATAATACATAATTATAGATATATAATTATGTGCATATAATATCTAAAATTATCTACATATACAAAATACATGAAAATATATATATAATAATACATATATATATATATTTATATATATATATATATATATATATATATATATATATATATATATATATATATTTACACACACACACACACATACATACACACACACACACACACACACACATATATATATATAATTATATATATATTATATAAAAAATATTTATAAATATATATATATAATACAATTTATTTATATTGTATTATATATGTATATATAAAGTTGTTTTATGGGCATGTTTTGTTAAAAATATATCTCTCTCTCTCTCTCTCTCTCTCTCTCTCCTTGTGAAACCCCTTTCTCTCTACTACTTCTTCCTCGCTCTCTCTCTCTCTCTCTCTCTCTCTCTCTCTCTCTCTCTCCTTCCCCACGGGGTATATTCTGGGATAAGCGTCCCTCTCCAAGTCCCATAGAATTAGTTCTATTGTGCCTCTATCTATTGTGATGTTAATTTACTTAAGAGACGGCGACTCCCCATGTTTTTAACGTCGGACCTTCCTTCATCATCCTGAAAGCCGCTAAAGTGTGAGTGGCGCTGCTGTCGAGTCCTCAGGATCTTTAACCTCGCCTTACGAAGGCTTTTGCTGACCTGGGCTACGTCGTCCATAGAGAGGTTTCGGTGGTCGGTTTCAGCCGCGTGAGTTAGTTAAGGAAGAAGTCGTACACACAGACACACACACATAATTATATATATAAGTATATATATATATATATATATATATATATATATATATATATATATATATATATATATATATGTATATAAATATATGTGCATAGTTGACGTATTTGATATAGCCCGAGAGAAAAATCCATTATCCTCGTGTCATTTTAATTGTGTTGACTATATACGAGACACGATGCCACCAGTGAAGAAATGAGGTATCAAGCTATGTATGCATGTATGTATACACTATATATACTGATAGTCTATAGGCTTTTGCAAATGAACTCGATATTTAAACTTGCCGACTTGCACTCTGCAATGAACTTCTCCCAACAGTATATCTGTCGACCTTTCCGGACAAACAAGTAACGTAGATAGGCCAGTTCTCGTGGTTTTACCTGCTCTTACATTATCGTCATCTTTGACGTATGAGTGCGCCAATGCCACACACACACAGACACACACACACACACATATATATATATAGATATATATATATATATATATATATATATATATATATAATATATATATATATATATATATACATATATATATACTTTATATTATATATATATTATATATAAATATTATATTATAATATACTATATATTGTGACACTCCAAGGGGGACTAACGACAGGATAGATAATTTGTTGTTTTCAAAATTTTCAATTTTTGTTATGTCCTATTTCTATTTTACGAATCATTTGGTACAGATAACGCCACTGTACTTTGACTCTGGATAACGCTACCTCGCATTCTGCCTCCGTGCGTTATATTCACTCCCAAATACCTATGGAATATGACTAGTATTCTTCCACCATCTATATTAACATTCATCGCTTCCTCTTCCTGGGTGCCATTAGCTTGGCTACGTTATTTTTGCTATATGTTAGCTTCCAGCTTTCTCCTTTTATGAATGCATTTCCCGTATTATGCAAAAAAAAGAAAAAAAAAAAGATAAACAGTACATAAACAAACAGACTATACTATTTGGACATAAACAGATCCATCTTTCGGTGGTCTCGGTGTAATGCTGCATGAACCGCAGCCCACGAAACTTGAACCGTGACCCGGTGGTGGCCTGCCTTATATCGTTGCCATAAGCACGATTATGGCTAAATTTAATCTTAAATTGAATTAACAACTCTGAGCTTGAGGGCTGCAATTTGGTACGATTGAAGTATTGGAGGGTGGATAACCAGCATACCAATTTTCAGCCCTCACTCTGTAGTTTTTAAAATATGAGGGTGGACAGGAAAATGTGTGGATGGTCTGACAAAGCCGGAAAAATAGTTTTCATTTCAGCAAAACCATAAAACGGAATAAGTTATAAGAATCATAATTAAAACAAAATCAGATACGCATCGAAAGCTCGACCTGAAACAGTGCCAAATGAAATAATAATATTTTTACAATCAATATACGGGACATTCATTTCTACTTACATGTACGGGATTGTAACCAGCAGTTAAGTTCTCAAGAGGCTCATTTTAAAATTGGGTAAAAATATAGTTTATAAAAATGTAATTGATTAACAAACGCGTATCAGGAATTAATTGCCCCACCTCAAGCTGAAATACCAGCCAAGACAATAACTTGCCTGAACTGTAATTTAACTCGACGTGGGGCAGAGCACACATCGGTTAAGAAATTGGCCAGGTGACTAATTACTTATTAACTGAAAAAGGACCTTCGAAATCATAGGGTAAAGCGGAACCTTCTTTCTGTACTAGTACTAAAACTTTATCTCTTACACACAAACTTCTCTCTTTTGCTCTAAGATCATGTTTCCCTTCAGTTTCCTCTCACGTTTTCTTTTGCTAAGTGCCAAGCTCCTCCGTTCTCCTCCGCTAGCTGCCAAACATCTCTTAGATTGTTTTTATAATACTCTAGATTAGTTATGCAATCTTCTCTACCCTTACTTGCACACAAAGGTCCGACAATATTGATAAATACATACTGAAGGAATATTACACAACGGAACTGGGAATTACTTGAATCGGTTTCCCGGCAATTTGATATTCATGACAGCTTAAAACATACCTCTTCATGTCACTTCTCATTTTAGGCCAAAAGTACGCCCTACTAATACACTTGAAAGTTTTATTTACTCCCAAATGTCCTTGTTCATCATGTGCTAACTTCAAAACTAGCTCACAAAGCTTCCTAGGAACCACTAATTGTTCGGTGATTTCCCCTTTACTACCTGACTTAGGACTAACATAACGACACAAAACTTTGTCCTTTAAACAAAAAGTTTCCTTACAAACATCATCGAGATCATCATCCAGCTCACATTAAAAAATTCGGGTCAGTGTCTCATCCTCTCTCTGCAACTTGACTAGCTCATCCTTATCCAAAACGTTAGAGCCTAATTCATCACCGTAACTAGGACTAGATATTGGTACATTTTCTACGTTACTCTCGACAGCTACACCCTCCCCTTGGGTATCACTGTCAACGATAGAGTTAGGTTTCTCGGCCACGCTCATGCCAAGATCAACCCCGCTACCTCTATCACACTTGTTCGAATCCACGAACTTACTCTTGTTCGAATCCACGAACTCACTCTCGTTCGAATCCACGAACAAATTATGACCGTAGTCTATGTCTGTATCTAAACCCGACCTACTTACTACCATTTCAGGCACTGGAATATCCCTCACAACAGGATTCACATTTCTAGATAAAGCTAAGTCATTACCGACAATAATGTCAACGCCATCCACAGGCAAACTGTCAACTACTGCAAGTTTCACTTCTCCTGACACTACCTGACTTTCTAAATTCAACTTCAACAAAGGACAAAGAACACAAGTGTTAGGGAATCCACCTAACATGACTTTTTCTTCCATATTGATTTCTGCCCTGTTCCGCACACTCTCTCTCCTAATCAGTGAGACAGCAGCTCCTGTGTCTCGAAGCAAGGCTACTTCCCTTGAAAATACTCCTCCAAGAGAGGAAACTACGCCTTCTGACAGAAATTCACCAAAAATTTTCCTAGTTTCTCTAATCCCATCATTCCTACTTGATGAAAGGTTAACTAGAGACACTGGTTTCTTACCGTCCTTCCTTTCTACTGCACAATTTCTCGCTAAATGCCCTTTCCCATTACATCGGAAACAAGTTAATTCTGAGCCACTAGATGCCACCTTACTCTTACAAACCTTAGACGTATGACCAGGTTTTCCGCATGTATAACAGGAATAGTCACTTTTACTTGCATTGCTATTACTAGGACAGAAACCTTTACTGCTTTGTACTCTACCAGACGAAGGATCATTTCGTTTCTTACTAACACTCGAATTATGAGTTAGACTATATTCGTCAGCTAGCCTAGTTGCTCCTGCAAAAGATACTTCTCGCCCATCTTCTATATAAAGTTTAATCTTATGGGATACGTTATCTTTGAAGTTTTCTAACAACACGAAGTTCTTCAAACTATCAAAATCCTCAACTTTAGCAGAAGTTAACCAATCAAAAAACAGCCTTTTTAACTTCTAACCGTATTCTACATATGTAATATTTTCATCCTTTCTCAAACGTCTAAATTTCTTACGGTACGCCTCCGGTACTAACCTATATGCGCTAAGAACAGTTTCTTTCACGATATCGTAATTATCACAATCCTCCTTAAACATGCAACTATACACAGTAAGTGCCCTACCACACAAAACTGACTGTAAATATAAAGACCACGTTTCTTTAGGAGAACCTACTCTTCCCATTAACTTCTCAAAACACATGAAATATGTCGTAACATCTTCCTCGTCAAACTTTGGCACTAATTTCAACACTGCACTCATACCTAACGTATCAGCTCCGTTTTCGTTTTCACCTGTCCGACTGTTACGAGTACTTTCCCTTAACCGAGCAATTTTCAACTCATGCATACGTTCTCTCTCTCTATCTTCCTGCTGCATTACCAACATTTCTCTCTCTTGCTGCATTTTCATTACTTCTCTCTCTTTCTCTTGCTGCATTATCATTGCTTCTCTCGCTTGCTGCACTTCCCTCTCAGCTGCTCTTTCCTCTCTCTCATACTTCTCTCTTTCTTTCTTTTCTACATACTCACGGAGATCATTCCCCCCTAGACCCAGGAGCTTATCTGACTCAATAAACTCTTTCACCATATCACTCATTCTGGCTCTTTCTATATTTTCCCTGTTTCAATCTGTTATGGTGTCGAAATATACTGGCCAAAGGTTGCCACAATGTTACGGCCTCTGGGAGAGAGGTTCGCTTCAGGTTCGATATGAAATAAATAAAAAAAAATATTTCAACACCAACAGTTGAAACTGGGGATACAAATATAGATATAGAAAGAAGCACTAACACAACAAAGGTTTATTTACAAGCTTACCAACAAAGGTAAATGCAGAATGGTATCTCCTATTTACATAAATGGCAAAATCTTACACTGCATGAACTGGGGGAACAGTGAAGTAATTCAAATACTTGCTGGCTGGTTTAGTGACTCGAAGCGATGACTTCACAAAAGGAGAACTGCGATTGCAGACGTCTACTTAACTCCGTATTGCAGAAAATAATGTCTACTCTTGATACTTGAAAGGCAGGAACTCCCCAAAACCTCTAGCAGGACATTTTCTTCTCTGAAGTCTGCTCAACGTCGAGATAACTCGGTCGACCACTCCTGAAGATGACTAGACCAGAATCCAACCAACTCTCGAGCAACTTTTCCTCTGATCCTTTGTCGGTTCCTTTTTCTCTTATCTCTCTCGGATGGTCTCTGCTGCTGATCTCTCACTAATAATCTGATCTGTCTCTCTTACTAATGATCTCTGTGATTAACTGATGATCTCTCTTTCTCCTACTTCGTTCGTCGTATTTATACAGCAGAACTTCTTAGATGAATCTAGATGAGGTATTGCATCAGAAATCGCGGCGTTTCTCACGTCACGTCGGCGCCTGACGAGTTCCACAAAACTCCTGCCGATTCTAGAACCATCATGAGAACAGGCACCTCCAACACAATGCGCTAATGCCTCCTTATTGCCGAACTTCTCGTAAATGCGTTTTCCTTTCCTTTATCTTCCTTTGCTATAAAGCAATTACCTTGACAAATACCCATGCCATCGATGATCGCAGCTGAAGGTAAGTCAGTGTGTTCATCTGAAGTCACTCGTGCTTCAAGATTACGTGCCAGGCTGCCTTGTTGGTCTTTTTTGCAGAGCCATCACAATTCGCCAACGACCTCGGTAAAGGTCCGAGAGGATGCTGGAGAACTTCTTTCATGTCCATTTCCCGGCTACTTGCTATCAGCAGCATTCGAGAGAACAGTTGGTAATCAGCTTTCAAGACAGTTTCTTTGTTTCTTGATTTAGCTTTTGCTTTTTTTTTTCAAACTGTCAAATGGCTTCAGTTGCAACTTTTTCAATGGGTTATAGAAGGCAGTGCCTTTTTTGGGTCTTGAATCGACAAACTCCTGGTATGCCTTCTCTCCCTGATATTGAACTGTGAGGAGATCGCTTGCAACACTTTTGGGTGTTGTGATACCAGATGATATACTCATCAGTTCATCGGAAGGCAGTTCGAAAGGGTTGTTCCAGTCACTTTCCAGCACTTCAATTACAGACTGGACATCACGTTCATCCTACTGAATGCGAGATGCTACTAGGTCTGGATGGTAAAAACCATGATCTTTGAGTTCAACCAAAGCACGCAATTGTCGTATGCATGTGCTTCGATGTTCTGCAGTCAGGTAGTACTTTGATACTGCCATTGGCTTCAAGCTAAAACCTCTTGTCCAACCAGGTGTCTGCGTGTCACGATTGACAGTCTCTTCCACTGTTTGGTCGACTGGGATACGTCTAAATGTGTTGTTCTCACTGAGCTGAACGGAGAATCTGCCTTCCAAAAGGTGTTGGTAACTCACGAGATGATCTTCCTCGAGTTTCGTCATTTGAGCATGGTATATCGATAGGTAGTGGGCATAATTTTGCTTGTGCCAGTGGTCCACGTGTGTTTCGAAGTTCATCTTGATATTCTGCAAAACGGACAATGATTTGCTTTATGGATGTGTCGTCCAGGAGTGCAGACAAAGTTTGGTTGTTGGTTTGGGCATGTACTTCAGTAGCAAGGTTTATCAGGCATCGAAATGCTGGCAAGTCGTTTGTGTGATTTTTTTCTATCCACTCTTGGAAACCTTTCCACATTAGGCGCATCAATGCCTCATAAATGATCTTGTGGAGTCGAACACCACGGTTGTACTGTCGACCTTCAGTCACACTGTTGATTGACCTTTCTGCAATGACTCCAGCTTCGACTGCCAATTCTCGAAGTCCAGCTTGTCCAAACTGGACAGGAGATTGCATATTGTGTGAAGGTTTCCATTCGCAAGATCACGTTCTGGAAGGCTTCCTGATTCTGCCAGATGACCTCCGCCCGCTTTGGAGTACAAGGCTTGATCAAAAACGCAGATGACTTCTGGAAGATTGAGTACATTCATTATTTTCTTTGTCTGTTCAAGTATTTGGTGAACAGTTGACATCTGAGTTGCTTGATTAAATACTAACTTTATATTTGCCACAAAATGCAAATTTGGTGATTTTGACAATACGCATGCAAAAACTTAAAATCCCTCTAACACAAAAAAGCTACAACGTTCGAATGTCCAGCAAGCATTTTTAGAAATGGGATACCATACTGGATGTCTGGTTAAACTGGCTTTTAGTATCTCCAGATGGTACCAGTCAGCCAGCTGGCCCATGGACAAATGTTTCTTTGTCGTACTGCGGCTCATACTTACGTAAGACATGTCTTTTTTTTTTTTTTTTATTAATTTGTTTTCCTTCGGAATTCCTCTTCCGTACTTTATTCCTTATCTCTCGATATCCTTCTCTGTACTTGCTGCCTTCATTACTGTTGTCCTTGGACTGGTAGTACCCTGCTTTATCTAACTAGGACCGCATTTTGGTTTTTACAATTAACCAAGAGACTGATATTCTATAAAACATACATACTCCGTCGCCATTTTTTTTTTATTTTAGCTTTAATATAGTTAGTTAAAAAAAGAAAACTGGTAGCTATTCAGTCCTTCTGATACACACACACACACACACACACACACACACACACACACATAATATATATATATATATATATATATATATAGATATTATATATATATATATATATATATATATACTATTATATATATATATACATATATACATTTTTGTGTGTGAATGCAGTGTCCATCATCTTAAATTGATATAAAATTTTATCATTTGCTTTGTATTTCGCTCAGTAAAACTCAGAAGTACCGGTTGTCAAATTTTAAATGAGCAGTTGTGCAAAATTCTTTAATAAAAAAAACAATAAAAAAACTCCTATTCTTCGTTATCATCAGGGAACGATTTCCTAGAAAGAAAATATTAAAAATTGTAAGGAGTCCAATTTACTCCAGTTATGCCCACTAACCACAAAAGAAAAGAAAGGAATTCCTCCGTTTCTTTGAACTAAAAGAAGAAGAAGAAGAAGAAGAACCGAGACGCATCCCAAAACGCAAAAACTCCCGGCAATCGATAAAAAGCACAAATCGACGAAACAATTCGAAAACAATTGCGACGTATTCTGGCACGCTGTCGGCTTGGTAGGGGATGGCCTGGAACATTGGGCGGGAGGCGGGACGGAGTTGGACGGGCTCCTGGGTAGGGGAGAGACGTGGCCCGACCAATCAGCCCAAGATTTGAACTTCTTATTGAAACATCGGAGTCGGTGAATGACAGAAAAACGGTCCATTGGTACAGAAAACAATGTGCAAAACTTTTGGGGAAATTGTTATTTTCATCTGGCACAAATTGTCGGGAATGGATGTTGGGGCAACGGTTCGAATCTCGGTGAAAATTGGGGGACGATCGAACGGAAAGGAAATGGGATAATGGAGATGATGGAATATCAGGGAGGATGCTGTATCTCTCTCTCTCTCTCTTTCTCTCTTTGGTTAGTTAGTTTCACCGATGTTCCTGTTCATGTTGCAGAGGAGATTTTCATGCATTCTTCAGACAAAATGTGGCAAGAGAAAAGGCCCTTTACATCTTATCTTCTAATGCTGATCAAAATTTCCTATGATGGTAACTGATAATTCATCCAGTCGAATGTTTATTCCTATTCTAGGCTTAGAGGTAAATAGTAGCATGTCACAGAAGCATCATTTTTGCCATAAATGAGTGTGTGCTCTCTCAAGGAACTGGTTGAACCCTTTCCTCAAGAACTCTACAATAGCTAGTCAATGCATTTATTTCTGAGACACACTTGATTTCCTTCTCAATTGCTTTAATTTCATTTGTTTCACAGTTTGTATTTCGACCTTGTGCTCTCCTTTTCTTGTACAGTACCACCTATTTATGTCTCTTTCACAGCTGTGTTCTTTTGTGATGTTTATAGATGCCAGTTCAAACATCGTTCCTTTAAGCTGCCTGACCTCGAGGTGTTCATTTGTGTCTGGTCTGCAGTTGCTAATTCGGACAGTGTTCCCTTGAGCTGCTCGATGCTCGACTGTGAAGTATCCTTTTGTGTGGTTTATAGAAGCTAACAATTCCGACATTGTTCCCAAGAGTTACTCTACTTTTAGCGTCGATTTACAGGTTTTAATTCGGGCATTGTTGCTTAAGAGCTGCTTGACCATTAGGTATAATTTTTTGTCTTTTATACTAAATCAGACATTGTCCCTTAGGACTATCTTTCTGTGAGGTACCTTTTTGTATATATTTTACAGATGTTAATTAAGGATTGCTCAGAAATATACTGCTGATAGTTCTCCAGGTCTAGCGGCGCTCTCATGTCAATTTGTACATTCCCTTCAGTGCTATATGAAGATTCTTAACACGTGAATCAGTCAGGTCACTTCTTAAGTGCAGTTTTCTTTCTATTCCTCCGTTTCAAAAATCCTTTAGGGCACCTGATTAAGCGGCAAATTTGTCTTCGGCTAAACAGAAAACAACAACGTCCATACCTGCCCTCTCTCTCTCTCTCTCAGTCTCTCTCTCTCGCCTACCCCCCCCTCTCTCCACATCTCTCCTCGTCTCTCTCTCTCTCTCTCTCCCATCACTCCCTCATCTCTTCCTTCTCTCTCTCTTCTCTCTCTCTCCTCTCTCCTCTTCTCTCCTCTCTCTCCCCCTATATATATATATATATATAATATATATATATATATATATATATATATATATATCTATATATATATATATATATATATATATATATATATATATATATATATATATGTGTGTGTGTGTGTATGTAGAAAGAGAGAGAGAGCAGTAATGTAGGGAAATGATTGCCGCCTTTTCTGTTCTCGCTTCTCAAGGATTTTATATTGAATAAAATATTTGGACATGAAAGAGAAAGGTTGAGTTGTAGTAAAGATAAAATCTGTCAGTTTTAGAAGACACAGATGATGCTGCGTTATTCAGCAGAACATTGACAGATATACAACACTTGCTTAAAGATTTGCATTATAGATTTAGGGAGAATGAAATTTAGGCAAATTTAAGGAGACCAGAAAAATACTAATGACAATTTACAATAACAGATGATATAACATTAGAATAGGAAAGGATTAATGAAACCGAGTCCTTCACATATTTGGAATACGTATTTGGGGTTTATGAAAAAATGGAATAGATGAAAAATGAGTAGGCATAGTAAAATTTGAAAATCAAATAGATTTAAATTGCATGAGAAAAAATTGCCGAAAATGTAGGAATCATGATATGTCAGTCAAACTATATTAAATGTCTCTTCAAATTGAAAGCAAGCTGTAAAAAGAATATTAAGAGTCGGGTGGCGGACCAGACTGAGAGTTATACAAAAGGGAAATTATGGAAGGTTCAAATGTAGGTGAGATAAGAATGATGGGGAGGTTGAGATAGCTGTCTCAAGAAGAATAATAGGACATTATAGTGTCAGTTGGCATATCAAGGAGTCAAGAATTTTGGGATGTACACATTATATAGATATAATACTATATATATATATATATATATATATATATATATATATATATATATATATATATGATTATATATATACATATATATATAGATATAGATATACATAATATATATTATATAATATATATATATACGATATATCTTCTTCTATCTATCTAGCTATATATATAATATATATCATATATATATATATATTATATATATATCTATAGATGTATATATAATATCTATATATATATATACTATATATATATATTATAGTATATATATGTATATATATATAATATATATAAACGAGTTTTTAGAACCAAATGACACTCATTTAAGTAAATTAAACAAACAGGCAACTCCACCTACCTCGTTTGTTGCAAATCATTCCAGCATGGGCTAAAAATGCAAACTGGGGTAATGAATCCCCGTAGGTACAAGAATATACTTTTTATTTCCCAAATTAGCTGAACATTAAATGGAACAAATTGAATACATAAAGCGTAAGCTGTCATTTTCCTCTCCTGAACTAAGTTTAAGTAACACTCCCCTTAAAATTCACTGTCTGATTAACTACGCCATTAAAATGGATATTAAAGTCTTTAAAGAACTTATTCTCTTAGGTGCCATGAACCCATCTGAAATAAAGAGAGATATTTATTACATCACTCCAACTTGTGAAAGTTAATTTAAACGAACATGTACACGTTACACTTCTCTTTCTCTTTTCAAAGGGTAACTTTTCCAAAGTCTCATATTACTCTACCTTGCGATGAGTGTCCTCGAACCTCCTCCAAGTGTGCTCTGTACAATGACACAAGCAATCAAAGAGTGTCCTCCCTTCTTTGCATCACTTATCATTAAGGCCCATACACCACACTCTGTGAAAACACACACACGGACACGCCTTGCGGAAGGCCTAGCAACGACGGCGGCTGCATGACCCAATCATGTGATCTCTGAGGTGTCGTCAACCACATGTCCCGTGGTCACCACTTCTGGCTGTTTTTCATTTCAGCATTCTTTGAGGAGCCAAGCGCTTATCACTAAGCGCCTGTGTCTCTAACCAGAAAAAGCTGAGATTAACAATTCACTACCACACCTTCTTTTAAGATGGCTCGGCCACCTATGTCTTTTGTGCACTCCCGTCGCACACCACATCAGCAACTGGCATATACTGGTTCATAATGTTTGTAAGATAGCCCCTATAACACATATTTTCACTATCACTATGGATACCATAACTGCAATCACCGGAGCCGTGTAGCATTCGTAGAAGAAGAATTCTTCCTCATCGCTATCCTCCAAGATAGGCGGAACTTGAACCGCCTCATGGTTCCATGTACGTGTTTCATGAACACTTCTGTCGAATAATTGTAGACCCAGGCTGAGCACGTGAACCATCTCAAAACAATTCAGCATGCGCCATTATTCAGCGTCTGCAATTTCTGTAAGTGTATCCAACACCCCCTCGTCGCCGAACTGTAAATTCAGCGTCTTCCAATGAAGGAATTGTAACCACCACCTCGTTGTCAAGGAAATATCCCGTGACTTCCATGTAAGTGCGTCTCGCACCTGCCTCGTAGAAGATTGTAGACTCATGATATGTCCCAGGACATATCCTGAGACGATCCACCGACGACATCTCGTCCATTGCAAAGGCGATCCATAACATCGCCACTCGCGTGTTGATTGACCTCTGGTACTGTAGAACCAAGCTGTTTTCGTTGTCACCATCGCGTGAAGTTGGGAATTCTCTAAAGTCATCGTGTGTCCGTATTTGAAAAAGTCTACATGATCATAGAATAACTAAAGTCTTGCTTTACCACACGAATTTGTCATTAACTGATATACCCAATCTCATAGTCAATTATTAAAAATTTCTCACTAAACAAAATATGATCTTTACCTACTGAATCCTCACAAGTAATCCTATATCTGACAAATATACTATCAAATAACCCCCCATAATGTCTATACAGCAAAACCCCTGTACTGTTTATATAATTAATCTCCATGAAATATAATGCCGAATACCCCTTCTATCTGACACATATACCCCGATAAGTTATACCTCCTGCCTATAATAGAAATGCTATGAAAAGTATAGCCCCGATTACAAACATCCCTCATAAGAAAAGAAAAAAAAATAATTGAACTTTCCCCATTACAAAATGTATACAGAGAGAGAGAAAAAAACATATAATCCAGCGCTTTTCCACATATACGCAGTATGTATCGTTACGGAATTTGCTGCTGCAACATATCCCATCAACCGGAATTGACCCCTTACATACATCCCCGTGGAATGTCATAATGGACATCTCTGAAAACAGTGCAAATCTCCGAGTGATCAACTCCGAAAGGAAAAATCAGCAACCGGTCTCATCACAGCAATATCAGCATTAATCCACCTGTGAATACCTCATGTGGTCAAATCGCACTATAGGCTTGTCTAGTCAGACCTGCAACCTTATAGATATCGTTATTCTCCAAATGGCCCAAAAATTCTGTACTGATACTATATAACCATATTCCACAAAATTATCCCTAGGACATCCACAAAGGTACCCAAAAATTGTCCTCGAAAACATAAGTCATTCATGATATTGCCACAAGTATATAAAACCGCATAACCACTTCGTCGGGATGTAAACCACAGAAAACTACACTTCAACCATTATATACCACCAAATATAACCACTGGTGAATATGAAAATACCACCTCTTCACAGGGACCCATAAAACCAAAAGGACCACAATACCCCCACTCTCAGCTCGTAAAACCACATCACCGCCAAAAAAACTATACACCCCCCCAAAAAAAAAAAATCCACCGCCAAAGATTATAGCCACCAATAAAAAAATTCAGCCCCAAAAATCCACCACCCAAAAAGCTGCAAAAATTCAGCCCCAATAAACCCATACACACAGGAACCACCACGGGCTTGTCATAATATTTCCCAGCTTAACAGAAATTTGCCATATTTTCAACCGGATTTTTCACGTGAAATAATTACCTCTGATTCTTACGCCAAAATGCTGCACTTTGCGCCTAATAAGAAAAATAGTAGAAGAAATGAAAGAGAAAAAAACATTAAACACACGTCACCATCAATTTGCAAAAACCAGAAAAAAATGCAACTGCGTGACATTATATTAGTTACCACAACCAACTCTTTTCAGTTTTGATAAATGTGTTGATTTTGACCGACCTGTTTTTTCCTCCAAGACTACAAATCTGTTTCCAGTCTTTTCCTCAACGACTCTAAAAGGACCCTCAAATTTCGGACCCAATTTGTAATTTAGTTCATTTCTCACGTTAATTTTCAGAAATACCTTGTCTCCAACATTGATCTTAGGATCAGATGTTCTGCCATTACTTCTTTCTACCATTTCTCGAGTCGTGGCCTCGAGATTAAGGCTGAGACAAGCATGTCTCTCTCTCGCTGTAGATATTAATGCTTTGATTGTATCTTCCCCATGATGAGGTATAGTTAACAGGTCGAATGTGCCTCGTGCTGGGCAACCAAACAAAGCTTCAAATGGAGACATTTTAAAGGAATCACTAACCATAGTGTTAATATTATGTCTAACAACATCAATATATCTATCCCAGTTTTTATCATTACCACCTACAGTCTTCCTGAGAGCTTCAAGCACTTTCCTGTTTGCTCGTTCACACAACCCATTAGCTTCAGGTTTGTATGGAATAATTGTTACTTTCTGTATCCCCATGACTTCTGCCAAACATTCTAAAGTTTTGTTTACAAATTATCTGCCATTGTCAGTCAATAAAACCTCGGGTGAGCCATATCTGCAAATGATACCATTGAAAAATGCTATAGCTACTTCTTCAGCTGTTTTATGCTTAAGTGGAAAAATTTCTACTATCCTCGTTAGTTCATTTATTATTACTAACAAGTACTTATTCGCATATCTACATTCACAAAAATTTCCTAGGATATCCATATGTATTCTCTGAAAAGGTTTACTTGGTATCGGATATGACCCTAATTTGCATGAAGTTATCCTTGCAGGTCTGCATGCTTTGCATACTGTACAGTTTTTCACATCTTTCCCCATGTTTTTCCAAATATATATATAGCACACACCCCACTATACGTTTCTTCTATCCCCAAGTGTGGACTACCGAACCTGCAATGTACTATATCCAAAACCACTGGAATTAGGACTTTCGGAATTACTATCTGTGTCGTGTCTCCTTTACTTTCACTAGTTCTCAAAATATACTTAATTTTCCTGACCAATAGACTACCCTCTAACTCTAAACCTGAAAAGGGTAACTTATAACGTTTCCTGACTAATTCCCCTCTAAGAAACGCTTTTGCGTCTGCCAAAATTTCATCTTCATCTTGCCTTTGCTCTATGAGACCCATATCCCATTGTATAGACTCGCTGGTGACTAGCGCAACTTGAAATCCCTCTGTGTCATAAAAACTTCTACTAAGGGCGTCCACTACTACATTTAATTTGCCTTCTATATATTTGAGCTTTGCATCGAAATCTCTGATAGTTAGAAACCATCGAGCTCCTTTAGGTGACAATCGGGCTTATTAAAAAATCCAATAATGGCTTGTGGTCTGTAAGTACTTCTACTTCATTCCCCATCAGTAGCATTTTAAAATTAACCAAACTTGATACTATTGCAAAGGCTTCTTTATCTATTGTAGCCATTGATCTCGCATTGCTGCCCTTTGTTCTAAACTTCCTGCTATAAAAGGCTATGGGATGGAATTTCCCATCAAAATTTTGCATAAGGCAAGCACCTAAACCATACCCTCCTGACTGGCATCAGCCACTAATGTGAATGGTTTGCTGAAATCTGGAAATTTCAGAACGGGGGGATTCATTAACGCATCCTTAAGTTTTTGAAAACTCTCACTCTGGGGTTTCCCCCATTGAAATGGAACGTCTTCTCGTAATCTGTTATGTTAGAAAACCCTTTAACAAACCTACGAAAGAAATCGGCGATACCTAGGAATGGCTTAATTTCTTTCTTTGATCTCGGGGTGCGAAAATTTGCTATTGCTTTGACTTTATCGTCGTTTACTCTAACCCTTTCCTTGGATATGACATGGCCTAAATATGTGAGTTGCTTTTTCAAAAACGAACACTTAGCTAGCTTAATTTTCAACCCTGCTAATCTAAGCCTCCTAAGTACTATCTTAACCACTTCTAGGTGTTGCACGATCATGTCTGTTGCGACTAATATTTCATCCATATATACAAAAACATTTTTACCCAATAACCTGTACAAAACTGTGTTTACCAACCTGGTAAAAGTCATCGGACTGCTCGATAAACCGAACGGCATCCGTGCAAATGCATAGTGTCCCTTGGGCACTGAAAAAGCCGTATATTTCTTATTACTCTCACTAAGAGGGACCTGCTGAAAACCCTGCGCTAATCAGTTGAGCTATAAATATTATGTCCCCCGATTTCTACAAAAAAGATTTGGTATGCATGCGACTGGATAACGGTCAGGGATTGTTTTTTTCATTTAAAAGTCTAAAATCGACGCATACACGGACAGAACCATCCTTCATAGGCACTGCTAACAGATTAGATTATAAAATTTTTGGCTCATAGCCAAGCGCCGGAGCCGAGGGGCCATTCAGCGCACTGCTAACAGAGGAAAGTTGTATGGAGACACACTAGGCCTAATGATTCCTTCCTCTTCCCATTTATTGACCTCTTTCTCTACCTGTTCTCTGATTTTGAAAGGTATGCGGTATGCAGGAATATAAATAGGTTTTTGCCATTCTCTAAGTTTACCTTATGTTCTAACACATTAGTCAATCCCAGTTTATCACCTTGTAAGGCTGCTGTATCCCCAAATTCTGCCAAGAGCTCGCTTACCGCTTCAACATGCTCACTATGATGCACATTAGCCAAATTTTCTCTAAATATTCGCTTCCTTGATTGCATTTCTGCCTCTGATAACTCAGATTTCCCCTCTACAATAGCCACTGAATCACTGTCATTACTCCAATCTTGGAGATTTACCACACAGGTATTCCTTTGGTATTTCCTAACTGTATCATTACAGTTCAGTAATTCTATCCATGTAACACCAGTGTTTGATACACTGTCCACTGATGCCGTGCTAATAATACCTCTTAGTTTCTCAGTACCCTCAATTACACACACGTCCCGCGGTTTTCTCACTTCCCTCAACTTGACTTTTACCATAGTCTTTGAGCCTGGCATTAAAACAACATCCTCTGATAAAGCACATTTATATTTGTGGTTAGTACCTCCATGTTCCACGATCCCATAAACATCACCACCCTTGGTTCTCATTACATCCACCCCATTGTTAGTATCAGTAATAATATCAATATTAGTACCAGTATCACCACCCATAATGCCCTTGTCACATGTGATCTCTGAGGTGTCGTCAACCTCATGTCACATGGTCACCATTTCTGGCTGTTTTTCATTTCAGCATTCTTCGAGGAGCCAAGCGCTTTACAGTCCAAAACATGTAAAAACTGAATATATTAATATCTATAACTTTTTTCATAATGAAAGCATCAAGTTTAAATTAACCAAGACTTGAATTTAGAACATTCCTATTATTTGACTTGATGAAACAAGATTCAATGATATTCCTTTTAACTGTGTCATTACATGGGATTAAGGCTCTTGCTTGACTCCAGTTAATAGGATGGTCTAAATCTCTCATATGTACGAATAATGCATTCGATATTTGCCCAGTTCTCACAGAATATTGATGTTGTTTGAGACGTGAAAGAGATTTACCGGTTTGTCCGTAATAGACTTTATCACACTTTTTGCAAGGAATTTCATATATGCACCCTGGAAGATCTTTAGGAGAATTTTTTATTATTAAACTCTTGACATTAATATTACTGAAAACAACATTTATGTTAAAAAGCTTTAAAATTCTAGGAATATCTAAAAACCTTTCATCATAGGGTAATTTTAGAATGTCATGCTTACTAAATTCAAGTTTGTCATTAGTTGAATAAAATGTTTTTCTAGCTCTTTTCCATGCCACATCTATAAAAGTCCTTGGGTATTTAAGTTTCAATGCAATATCATAAATAGTTTTAATTTCAGCGTCAATAAACTGCGGGCTACAGACACGTAAAGCCCTTAGGAACATCCCAGAAAAAACAGAGAATTTAACATTTTGATGGTGATTGGAGTAGTAATGAACAAAAGAGGCAATGTTAGTTGATTTTCGAAAGACTGAAAAGGTGAAATTTCTATCATTTCTATTTCTATCAAGAAAATTCAAATTACAATTTCTTTCTTCCTCTACAGTAAATTTTATAGAAGGGACTAAATTATTGAGATTATTAAGGAATTACTGGAGATTTTCGTGAACTGGCCAAATACAGAAGATATCATCCACATATCTAAACCAAATAACTTTTTAGGGCAAAATTCTTGGTAAAAGTTTTGTCTCAAAAAATTCCATGTAAATATTTCTAAGGACAGGAGATAAGGGATTACCCATAGCTATGCCAAACTTTTGTACAAAAAATTCCCCATTAAAACAAAATTTACTATCTTTGATACATAAACCTTATGTAGACTAATGAGGTTTTGCTACACCTACTAAGGGGGAATGTCATGACGTTCTAATACCTCCTCCAAATATTCAAGTAAGTCATCTACAGGCACTTTTGTAAATAAAGAGACAACATCAAAACTAACCATATTAAAATCAAAATTCAAATTAAAACTATTCAATTTGTTTATAAAATCAACATTGTTTTTAACATTCGTGTTAGAAATGTTTCCTACTAAAGGAGTAAGAATTTGTACAAGCCATTTAGATAAATTATACATAACTGAGCCCACTAAACTAATCATTAGTTCAGTGGGCTCAGTTACGTAGAATTTATCTAAATGGCTTGTAAAAATTCTTACCCCTTTGGTAGGAAACATTTCTAACACGAATGTTAACAACAATGTTGATTTTATAAACAAATTGAATAGTTTTAATTTGAATTTTGATTTTAATATGGTTAGTTTTGATGTTGTCTCTTTATTTACAAAAGTGCCTGTAGATGACTTTTTGGAGGAGGAATTAGAACGTCATGACATTCCCTTAAGTGTAGCAAACCTCATTAGTCTCATAAGGTTATGTATCAAGGATAGTAAATTTTGTTTTAATGGGGAATTTTTTGTACAAAAGTTTGGCATAGCTATGAGTAATCCCTTATCTCCTGTCCTTAGCAATATTTACATGGAATTTTTTGAGACAAAACTCTTACCAAGAATTTTGCCCTAAAAAGTTATTTGGTTTAGATATGTGGATGATATCTTCTGTATTTGGCCAGTTCACGAAAATCTCCAGGAATTCCTTAATAATCTCAATAATTTAGTCCCTTCTATAAAATTTACTGTAGAGGAAGAAAGAAATTGTAATTTGAATTTTCTTGATAGAAATAGAAATGATAGAAATTTCACCTTTTCAGTATTTCGAAAATCAACTAACATCGCCTCTTTTGTTCATTACTACTCCAATCACCATCAAAATGTTGAATTCTCTGTTTTTTCTGGGATGTTCCTAAGGGCGTTACGTGTCTTTAGCCCGCAGTTTATTGACACTGAAATTAAAACTATTTATGATATTGCATTGAAACTTAAATACCCAAGGACTTTTATAGATGTGGCATGGAAAAGAGCTAGAAAAACATTTTATTCAACTAATGACAAACTTGAATTTAGTAAGCATAACATTCTAAAAAAAATTACCCTATGATGAAAGGTTTTTAGATATTCCTAGAATTTTAAAGCTTTTTAACATAAATGTTGTTTTCAGTAATATTAATGTCAAGAGTTTAATAATAGAAAATTCCTTGCAAAAAGTGTGATAAAGTCTATTACGGACAAATCGGTAAATCTCTTTCACAACGTCTCAAACAACATCAATATTCTGTGAGAACTGGGCAAATATCTAATGCATTATTCGTACATATGAGAGATTTAGACCATCCTATTAACTGGAGTCAAGCAAGAGCCTTAATCCCATGTAATGACACAGTTAAAAGGAATATCATTGAATCTTGTTTCATCAAGTCAAATAATAGAAATGTTCTAAATTTAAGTCTTGGTTAATTTAACTTGATGCTTTCATTATGAAAAAAGTTATAGATAAATATAAGCAACAAAATTAATATATTCAGTTTTTACATGTTTTGGACAGTAAAGGTACTTTGTAATTTCGGTTAGGTTTGTGACCGTGTGATATCCGATAATCCTGGATTATCTCTTTTAATTTTTACCCTTTTGACAATTAACCATCTGGTATTCTTGATCTTGTTTTGTACCTGAGACCTTTCTCTCCAAGTGTACTTCATTAACTCTTTGACAATGTCTGAGTAAAGATGAAAGCGCTTGGATTTCTGACTATCATTTTCCTGTGGGATTCGCTTATTTATGAAGTCACGTGCATCTACAGTGATTTCTTAAGCATATACACACACACACACACACACACACACACACACACATATATATATATATATATATATATATATCTATATATATATATATATATATATAATATTATATATATATGAATATGTCTATTAAATAATAAGGCTATGATTCTACCCAGTACTGGTATATAATATATATATATATATATATATATATATATATATATATATATATATATATGAGGTATGTCTATTAAATAATGAGGCTATGATTCTACCCAGTACTGGGTAGAATCATAGCCTCATTATTCAATAGACATACATCGTATGTATGTATGTATGTATGTGTATATATATATATATATATATATATATATATATATATATACATATACATACATACATATATATACAGAATTTAGCCCAAAGGCCAGTCATTGGGACCAATGAGGTTATTCAGCCCTGAAACGGATTGGAGTGGAATATAGAGTTTAGGCCAAAGACCATGTACTATGCCATCATTCAGCGCCGGAAATGTAACTGAGAGTAGGCTAAGTTGCACTCAAATAATTGTCAGGATAGGGTGGAGAGCAAGATGGAAGAAAGATAATGAGTGGAGGTACAGTAAAAGGAATTAAAGAAAAGGGGTCGCGGCTAGAGCCCGAAGGAACGCTGCAAAGAAACTTTAGTAAACCCTACAATGTACCCCATGAGGTGCACTGAAAAATGTCACTAACCTCCTACGGGGTCCACCCAGTAAACAAAGCAGTCGGAACCGGTCGTAACTGCGCATGCGTGGTGACTTTGAACATGTCTGAACTTGCATGACTAGGAGCAGCGCTCTTAGTCACTCCATGGCGTTCAGTTGATTGTGAGCCACCATTTTGTTTGTTTGTGTTTGCTGTGGTAGGACCAAGTTTAGAAGTTGATCAACGTGTCAATTTGAAATATTTAAAAAAATTATACAAAACACCAACAATGTTTTCAAATACTTTTGCAGCTTATGGGAATGACTGCCCATTTCGTGTGGGTGCGTTTGAGTGGCACAAAAGTTTCGTGGGGGTAGGGGGTGGGGGTGGGTGGGCCCGTGACGTGAGATTGTCCAAGATGAGATTCGCTCTGGACGGACGACCTGCACTTCAAGAACCGAAGAAAATGTACAACAAACAATCACTCAGATTGTTGGAAAAGACCGCCCACTTGGCGTTCGAATGATAGCTGAATCTGTGAAAATTGAAAATCCTCCTCCATATTCGCCCGATTTATCCACTGCGCCACTTTTGTCTTTTCCTTAAAGTTAAATCGGAAGACATCGGCGGATGTGTTGAAACAGCTGGCAGAAATTGATTTCCTCCGTGCCTTCGACTACAGTCTGTCTAGAATGTCATGAAACATCGAGTAGGTTTGCGACGATGCCAAACTTCCTCAAGACTTTTAATCTGACTCAAGCTTATCCCAGCATCCTCTTATTCCGGGTCCTTTAATACGGTCGTAAAATTTCCTTTTTAATCCCATAATCTGAATCTTTCCAGTCACACAAAAGCTGAATGGTTGTTGTGGATTAAGTTGACCTTGTGTTTCGAAAACAGCTCATAAAGTTGATTACTCTGTTTATTATAAAAATATTCATGTAAAAAAAATTTTTTAGGAAGAGTTCGAGTCCTTTAATACATATCATAGTTTTTCTACAACTTTTAAGAAATCCATCTCAGATGAAAATAAAAATTTAACGTTCTGTACCCTACGATCAATCCAGTTAAGTACAATACTGGAATCTTAATGTACTAAATGTTTTCGAGCTTTATTACTCATAAAGCTTTAACTTTTATTCTTTATATAATTTGAATTCTGATTGAATCAGTTTATGTTTGAACATTATCAGATGTGTTATCAAGTTCTTGAAGATATCTGTAGCCTGGCATCGTCATTCTCTCTCTCTCTCTCTCTCTCTCTCTCACCATATTTGTTGTAGAATTGATGAAAGTGCCAAACATCAAATATTTCATAAAATAATATTTTTCTCCATTAAAACAATTTCTTGGATGTTTGGATAATGAAACGATAAAATTAATAGACATTTTCTTTAAAATAAGCCACTGTTTTAGTTATTAAAAAAAATTTTTTCTTTCTCCCTTTTGAAGTACTCGTGGACACTGAATATGACTTCTCGTGTCTGAGCACTTAATTGCTGCCGTGGGGACCCTTCCTTCTTAAACCGTCACGCTTGGGTATCAGAACCAAAGTGATAAGCTACTTACCCTTCCTGACCTGAGACAGAGAGAGATGTGGCAAAGTGTATGCCAAATCTACACTGTTTTTTCGCCTTAAGTGAGATTTAATGAATGAAATTGGCGCAAAGCGGCAGCGTCGGAAACCTACTCTATGTTTCATGACATTCTGGACAGACTATAGTGGAAAAGAAGACAACAGCAATATAGTACCGCAAATGGGGAGTACTTCAAGGGGACAAGCATTAAATTTGTAAAACTTGCAAATGAAGGTGGGTTATATAATCAGTCTCGTTATTTAATATTATATATAATATTTCTGCACATAGGTCTACATGAAAATATTGCTTAACCATATGACATGTCATGTGCTGAGACATTCAGTTACCAGTATTATCCGTATGTGACATTATTGATTGTGAATATATGAAATTGACATTCCAATTGCTTTACTTGCACTAAGTGGTTCAAATTTACAGCCTTAAGTAATCAATGTAAATGAGTATATTGGCGAATACCTTGAAATTCGTGTTTAGTCGTGAGCTTTTATAATTTAGATAGTAAGAATATGTATATGTATCTAACTTTGACCATATACATTTTTAAATTAAGATAAGTTTGGGGAGAAAATCCTACATTTCAATTGCGGCGCGATTTATTATAATTGACTCAGTAAACTTTTATTTAATAGTATGTCCTAAGTTACCATTTTCTATTATTAGTATATATAGAAAACGCTTTTAAATGGTAGACTTTATATTACGTTCATGCGCTCATGCGTTCAGAATCAAAATGTAAATTAAACAAAGCTTCCGCCTCTCTCTTTCACTCTGGTATCGTAAATCAATTCGTGGAATTCAGTTTGAATTATTAAACACTTATAATACACCAAACCAGGCGACATGTGTCAAAGCTATTCATTATATATAAGTGGTTTTTCTTTCTTTTTTAAGTTTTCGTTGGGTTGGTTGTGAGTTCTGAAGGACATTAGATTAATACGATAAAGCACATTATGGTTAAACAAATAGATGGAATTCGATAGTGGTAATTCTAGTTCGGCATTTAACTTCTTAAATGTTACGTTAAACGGGAATTACTATAATCTCATCAAGTTCAGAATGAGGTTTTCGGTAAACTGATAAGTAAAAAGTGTGTTCAGTGAGACTAAAATTAATGGAATTTCGTTAGCGGAGGTAATTACCCTTTGATTATTGAATTTTTAGGCTAAAAGAAGCTGGGACACATAAGAGAACGGGTTTGATGTTAACAATAATCATAATAATTAATTAAAACTTATTGATTGGGAAATAATTAAAACCACAACTTTGTTGTACAAGGATTTAGTTAGAAGGAAATTTGTCATATATCGGTCCACTAAAGAGAATGTTTGTTTTATCCCCATTAACCCAGAAGGATATATATATAATATATATATATATTTTATATATATATATTATATATATATATATATATATATATGTATGTAAGTGTTTACATAATAAAAATATGGAATGTTAGTCCATATATATAAAAGACTAAAACTAAAGAGGTTAACCAGATTGCTTGCAGGAATGTGATCAGACTAGAGACGCTAAAGATGACGTATACCCTAAAGTATGTGGTCATTCATTTGTTTTGAAACAGTCCAAGCTCCCTGCTTGAGACAACTACCGCGACCTATAATTCAAACGGCCTACGTGATCTGCAGCGTGTCTCATTTGATTGTGTGTTCGTATGTAACTATGTCATCTGATAGTATGTTCATATGTTCGAGCTACTATCTGCTTCCTTCATAACTTGTAACAGAGATGTAGAGAAAACAGAGTTAGCTATCGTCATTAGAAGACCTGTATCTCTTTACCTAAGCTTTATCATGTAGAGAGAACAGAAGTAGCCATCATCATTGGCAGAAGCGATCAAGCTATCGTCATTAAGAAGACTTGTACAATCATACCTGATCTTCACCATGTAAAACTTCAGAAGAATATATAGGATTTTTTTTATACTTCGTGTTTTTACTACAAGACCTCCTCACCATGAGTTTAACACATCGTCGTCATAAACAAGAAGATAATCCCGACTTCGTAAGTGATCTACAAACCCCAAGACACTCCATTGAAGATGGAAGTGCAATACCAACCGACTTAGCGTAAGATTATTGCAAGTCTAACATAACCAACCGACTTAGCGTAAGATTATCGCAAGTCTAACATTACCTCATAGGGCGGGCCCTTATCATGAACAAGGGCAACCCCAGCCCTAAAAGGTGGTGGCAATGCCGTACCAGAAGTAACTCTACAACTTCTCTGAAGAAAACAAAAATCAGAATAATGAAGTATCATATAAGAACTCTTCAACGACGACGAAAAGCAAGAGATTCTTCAAGCAACTTAGTATCATCATTTAGTGAATAACTTCAAGAAACAAAACCGACGTGTCCTTTTCCTACGGCAACGCAAGCTTCGTCTCTCATTAGAATCATTCAAGAAAACATCGTTAGTGAGCGTTTCCGGCACTTCAAGAAACAAACCGAACGCGTCTGCAGCATCGGATCTTTCAAGGGCTCGAATCATCGAAACAACGCGCACGGGGGAAACTGAAGCCAAACCAGGTCATCCGCTAAATAGAGAAGGAGGACCAAGGCCACCGTGTCGTTATCGGAACACCGTGACTTCCCACAAAAGCAAGCTAAGTACAATTTTTTATTCATTTGGAGTAACTTTGAGTGTTTCCTTTGCAGGTCGAATTTCGTTATTCCTGTGGCTGAAGTTACGAGACATTCTTAATCTTACTTTTTTACAGAAATTATCTACATCATTGAGATTTCGCTACTGCGAGTTTTTTATCTTTGAGTGTCTGTTTCCAGAAGTTCTACTGAAATATCATAATCATATACTATGTTAATTTTATCATTTTGGGTGATTATTAATCCCTTACGTAACAAATCATATTAAACAGTGAATATGCGTTTACGCAGTGGATAGGGTCGTTAAGCACCGTAGTGATTAGAAAACACACACAAAAAAAAAAAAAAACAAGTGGAACACCCGTATAAATCTATATAAATTAGAGGTAACACTATTTCGGGTCATGACAATAAATGCTCCTTTGCAAAGTCCCGATCGCAGTTTTAGCCTTGAGTTTTTGATTATATAAAAATATCGAACCTCAATGACTCAACTTAACTTTAAAAATATGGCTGGATTGCAAGGAATAACATGTCCGTAAAAACTTTCATCAGGCTGAATGCGCTGACCAGGATCCCTCACTATTTCAAATTTTAGCAAAGAATGAAGTACAAACAGTTAATATTGAATGCAGTAGTGATAACTTGTCTTATTAGTAATCGCTCAGTTCCTAATAGTTTGTCATTCATTGCTTTATACGTAACCAGCAACCATAACCGCTAAAAACACACAATACGCTTGCCGATGGTAATAAAGAGAAAAACCTGGAATCCTAATTATTACAAAAAGAAATAGAAACAGTAGCCCGTTCAGAATCAAACAAGCAAACTCGGTGACTGTGTCACCTAGTCAAGCGGTCAAGGTCAGTAAAACTGCCGAAGTGTTCAAAGCATAGCAAATTCCACACAATAAGCGACTCTAGCGAGTGAGGAAAAGCGATGTTGGATCATACATCCCAAATCACTTTTTAATTTTTAAAAAATTAAAAAGGAATTTCCCTATGCATCACACACGACAGTATCAAGTAATCAGAGCAGGTTCTAGTAATTTTAATACATTAAGTATAATAAATACTGGTGGATTAAGCCCAACTGTACGCGCCGTAAAAATTAGAATATCTTGTTTTGTTTTATTCCTTTAGTACACGTAATATCCTGTATTTACGGACTCACTGTCTGTTGTTCGAACTTCCCTAATGAGAAAGTCCGGATAAGCGAGCACTTACAGATACCTCTATAGTTATAAAAAACATTGATCTGTATGTAGTGTAATTGTAAGATCCATCTAGGGGTATACAAAATATTATCTTACATCCTGCAAAAATAAGGCGTGTTTATCAAAGGAAAATCCTATAACCTTCAAACATATTAAAATCCGTTTGAACAAAAAGAGACAGTTAATCAAATAATAACTTATATAGAAGAACAAATCATTTGTCTCATAAATCGTAACATTGTTAACCAAATGACCCAACAGAATTCTCCCACAACCGCAGTCGCAGTTTGCACGCAAAATCTCGAGAATCATGCACCCTCGAATGTTTAGTGCGTGTAAAAGACTTTGCTGGGAAATGAAATTTTAATCCTTCCCGACACTCTGAATATAACGATTTCCGCGAACAAAGCCCTAGACACGGTTGACTAGCAGCAAGTTAAATCTAGTGATCCACAAACGTATACATATCGTGGATACGGAAGTTATAAATATCGCATTTTTTATTGTTGCTAATTTTTAATCCCGCCCAACCAGTCGTAGATGAATCTCTCTGATAATCTATCTAAAGTAATATCCGTAAAGTCATTCAAGCAGAGGTGATTCAGCAGAAATTTTTTTTATCTTTTACCTGAATACCAGGAAGTTTCTCCACTGGCGAGTGATCTCTGGAAAAAACGGATGTAATTTAACACAAAACACGGTCTAAGGACAAACATAAAGCTATTTACGTACCTTCGTATAGATTCTCAATGAAATTTCAAAATCGAGATAAATGACGAAGTTGAAAAATGTTAGTAATAGGAGTCATTAGGAAATCAAATAAGCCCATATAATTTTTCCCTCAAATGTCATGCCATACAAAGAGCGGACCTTGGTGTATCTGCGTAGATTCTGTCGCTTAAACAAGGAAACGACTCCCGATAGTTTCCCAGTTGCGATGTACCGACGACATCTTATCTCTGTTAGGTTAGAATAAATTTTTTTTTCACCAACTTGGACTTACTTAAAAGCTTTTACCAGATACCATTACCTAAGTGATTGTACCTCATACACCGTTTTCAGCACACTCAGGGGACATTATCAATTTTTACGTATGCCTCCGGCTTACGTTGCGCCCCAATTACAATATAGTGTTTGGAGACTTTTAGGGGATACCCTACATGCTTATATGGATGATCTTGTAATCTTTTCTAATACCTTAGAAGTACATTCACACAAACTAGAGCTAGTGCTACAGAGACAAAGACAAATAATCTCAGAGTAAAATATCTAAATGTGAGTTTTTAAAAAACCGAACATGTTTATCTAGGTTTTATGTGTCTAGTCAAGGTTTTAAAGTAGTCCATGGTAAGGTGTCGGCTATTCATAACTTTACGGTACCTATTAACGTAAAAGGGGGATACAGCACTTGGCGCTGTAGTGGGTATTACAATCGTATGTAAATATGTAACTCTTCAATCATGACAGCTCCTTTAACAGATCTTACGAAGAAGAGCGTAGATTTATTATGGTCTAAAAAGCATCAAAACAGGCGTTCGATATCCTAAAAGCGGAAGAATGCAGCTCACCTAACTTAAAATCCCTGATTTAATAAGGAATTTTTTTTATTGCAACAGACGCCTCAGACCAAGGGGTAAGAGGAGTACTACTTCAGTAATATGATAAACAGTTCTTTCCTATAGCTTTTTATTCACGTAAACTAAAGCCCTCTGAAAGTAAATATGCAGTATAGGCAAGGAAGGGCTAGGTATCTTTTAACACTAGTACATTTTAAGTTCATAATCTATGGCTATCCTGATAAAGTCCTTACTGAACATGAGTCCTTTACCGAGTTTTTCAAAGGCTTTAATCACAGTCCAAAAGGAACTCGGTGACAAATGATCATTCAGGTCTTTGGAGCCAAGATAAGATATCTACCTGGGAAAGCAAATATCATAGCTGACGCATTATCCCGCAATCCCGCACCATACAGCAAAGAACCATTAATTGGACTAAAAGATATAGAAACATCCGTGCCTATTGTTAAAACCGTATCTAAACAAGAAAATTCCTTAACCCAAGAGATCGCGAGCATTGAATATCTGGGTTGGAGCGCAGAACTGTTACAAACTGAACAAAGCAAGAGTCCAACAGACATAACCAAAACAATAAACACTTCGAACGGAAACAGAGTCAGCAAGCAATTAAGCAAACAATAAACAACTTGGACGGAAACAGGGTCAGCGGCTAAGCAAACAATAAACACTTCGAGCAGAAACCCCTAAAGCAAAAGTATATTTAAAGTATGTGTATCAGAATAATGTAATCAAATGTAATATTATATGTAGGTCCGTGACGAGGAAAACCCGAAGAACACAGCAGATGACTACGACCGGTAGTAGTAATAATCTCTTTTCATACCAATCGTCATAACTGGTTGCATTCCGTCATCCAGGGTTCCCTACTATGTCACAGAAAGCCAAATCACTGTTTTACTGGCCTACGATGCTTACAGATATAAAAAGCACATAACTAATTGTAACACGAGTCATGGAGCAAGGGATACACTAAGACACCTGTCAGTTTAAGAGCCTATCCTGTGCCAAATCAATCCTTGAAAGAATATACGTAGAATTATTAAACAGAAATTACGAGTCTGACGAGAGGAATGAACACTTCTTAGTGTTAATAGTTCCTTGACACGTTATATAGAATTAATAGCACTAAAAACAAAACACCGCAATTGAGCGTTAGGAATATTTTATGAGTGCTAAATCAGTAAACATGGAATTCAACACATGATAATCTGACTCGGGTGGTGTAAATCAATAATCTTCTTAACTCGTGATGCAATTCCTTTTCCATTAAGAAAACCAATAATAATATTTTTTTATCACCCCAAGGTCAATCGTTTGGCTAGAATAACGGGATAATTAAATAGGAAAGTGTCCAATGTCCTTACGAAGTTAATTTAAATCCGTGCATATTGGTATCCGAAACTGGATTTATAGCGGTTCTCCGCGGTTTTAAATACCTTTATCACTTTATAATTTCTTATCTATTAGTAATTGATGCCGCAAAGTAGCCCTTTATACGGTTAAACGCCCGCTAGAAACCCACTTTTCCACATAATTTCAAGCCAACCCAATTTAATGTTTATCTAAATGATATATAAAAAAAAAATATAAAATAAATAAAAAAATAAAAAAAAAAAATAAAATAAAATATGGATACAGTGGAGTCAAATAATAAAACACTTCCCGTAACGAAGTCGAAGGGTTAACAAATTATAATAAAAAGGAATCACGATAAAATCAAATAAGCAAAACGTTAACCAAATCAAGGTTAATTAAAATACCAAATATATATGCTTTAAAGATTTGAACTCAAAACTTAACGCTTTAGTAATGACAAATAAGCTAAAAGTTACAAACACCATATTCAAACCTACTGGAACATACTTGTCCGGTTCCCGGTGGGATTTTATATTCGTAGGTCAAAAAATAAAAATAAATCAAATACAAATAAAAAATAAATAAATTAAACCAAATAAATACAAACAAAATAAAAGAAGAGAATTTTAAAGTCAGGCAAGTCTAGAAGTGGAAAAATGTTATCTATGGAATAATCCCCTATATTGAATTCTTATTACCAGGGCTAATCAAATACTATACTAGAATTTGTATGGAAACCTTTTTCATTAGTTTTCCAATAAGGAATTATTTAATTTAACATAATCATGCGCAGTTTTTCCAACATGAAACTAATATATTGTTCAATTTTCGGTACTGTTTTTTTTTTTCAGACATTCTTTCTCAATGCTGGGTCGGAGTATTAAAAAAAACAAAAAATTTTATCCTAAAGTAGTATTTATTACAGCAAGATAAACGTAATCTCTTTAGCTGGCTGAGGACAATTCCTCCTGCCAAGTGTACGACGTCATTCATTGCCCGTATCAGCATTTGTTTCCTTTTAACCTCAACTAATCTGCTTACAACAGGCCTTCATCTGTGTGTCGTCTTCTGCTTGCGAAGCAAGATTGACTGGAGACAAAGGAATGATTAGCCCGAACTTTCTCATGGGCAAGGCAGATCGTGTCTTTTATCCGTATGCGCAATGGCAACTTTAGAAGGAGGTTGCAATCATTTTAACATTAATAACAAAATAAGCAAATAAGAATTTCTTTAAAAACAAAACAAAATGGAATTAATTTTTTTCTGAAACCTCACTGAGACATTTAGAAGTATCAAGATTATGTGTATTGAAATACTTACTTGCAACATTAGTCTTTATTACAATCCCAAGTAAACTCACCATTTCATGGGAAAATGTCACATTTTTTGGAAAAAAAAAAAAACCCAAACCAATTTATATTAAGGACAAATTAGATAACATAGTGGTTTTTTTCGTTGCATCTCCTACCTAATTAATAAAAGTTTTTAAAATTAACCTCCAATAGGATGGCGCGCGCGAGAAAAATTGAATTAATTGAAAACTTTTGTTGGGGCAGGGCCAATAGGATCAGATTTTTATTCACAAACTTAATTTCAGTTAGCCATAAAAGAAATACCAGAATCAAATTTGATTAATTTAATTCTTCTTTTGACTTCTTGATGTTGCCTGGCAATCTTTTACAAATTAGCTCCCGTTTTCCAAACTTCTTTTGTCTTAGTAACTTACTACCAGTAATTATCGAATTTTCTTTGAGATTTTTCGTAATGATATTCTATTTATTATTTCTTTATTTTTTAATTAATTTGGAATATTTTTTACAAGTCATGCATATGACCTGGATAGCAGGTTTTCACTCATTGTTTTAATGCCCATGGAATTAAAAAACGTTTGTACAGCGGACTCTTTTGAATTCCAAAATATCAGCGAATTCATGTTGGGTTTAAGTCTTGGTCTAAATGGACTTCTCTTCCTCCCCTCCCCTCCCCTGTTATTTGGATGTTCGTCTGAATTTACTTTGGCACCTTGTCTGACAAGTAAATAATCTCACCTTGCAGGCTGATTAATGGAACCCTGAGGTTACAGTAATCCCCTGCAGCTAACGAGAGTTTCACATTGCAACTATTCAAAAAAATCGTTCGTCGCTTGCGGACGACGGCAGAAGTCGAAAGTTAAGCAAAACCGCCTACAATGTGAAAGGAAATAAGCACCATCATGGGACTTCTTCCGAACCGACACCGTTATCCCGTCGATTAAATCTTCGATTTTAATCGCGGAACGCTCCTGGCGGCTGTGGAAATCGACTACAAAAGGAACATTACTTCCGACAATTACGACCCGAAGGATATTCAACTCTACTTGCTGGCGAAGGACTCGTGCGCGGGATGATTTATTCATCGCGAACGTAATCGTGTAGGCTTAGGATGCCAGAAGAAATAAGTATGAGCCGCAATATAGAATGTTGGACCCGCCCAGGCAAATTTTCCCCTTGTTTTAAACCATTGAAAAAAGGCCGTTTCAATTTGGGCTATAGGTGGTTTGGTCTGGAAACTGTGTAAATGGACGAAAAGTTGTTCGTACGCTAGTTAAATGTGAAGTAGCATTAACCCTCGGTCATGTATCCTATATATAATAAGTGATCATGTGATCATAATATAACAAAATGATCATTAAATAACAGGAGAACGAAATATTATCTTTCGGTGTACCGCAATAAGGGAATCTATATATATTAAATGAATCATAAAATAAACAGAATTGAAATAAATATTTTTTGCGTGTACGCCACTAGGAATTATATATTAAATGATCATAAATTAACAGAATCGAAATAATATCTTTGCACAGGTACGCCAATTAGGAATCTATTTTAAAGTGCACATATATTAATCATAATTATATGAAATTCCATTATACATTATGATAAAAATTAAAATTCTGGTAGCCTATAATCAATCTGTTATCCTTTTATCTTACCAATATCTGCAGTTATATATGAGTTAGTATTTTATGGATTAATGAATCAGATATTAACATTTAGCCATAAAAATCAACGAATCAATCAGCATAAACATTAATAATGTTATCAATTCATATATTTGAAATTTTTTTTATCAGGTTAAAATAATTGTAATTTTTTATCATGTTAATCTTCATTCTATGCAATTGTCAGAGTTACATTAGTATTTTCATGTAAGCATAATGTAATATTAATGAGATGAAGTGAAAAACTGTATCATTATATATCACGTGATCACTATTATTTACCAATATCATGTTTTATATTTATTACTTGAATCAATTCATGTACACCATGAATTATTTTTATTTACTCATATATATATATATATATATTCACATAGTGTCTGTATCACACTCCTATAAGTCAAATGCAAGTCAAGTTTGAGTAATATTCAGTGGTTGGTTTTGGTAGCTGACCGAGCTAATGTAAGTGTTTACATAATAAAAATATGGAATGTTAGTCCATATATATAAAAGACTAAAACTAAAGAGGTTAACCAGATTGCTTGCAGGAATGTGATCGACTAGAGACGCTAAAGATGAGTATACCCTAAAGTATGTGGTCATTCATTTGTTTTGAAACAGTCCAAGCTCCTGCTTGAGACAACTACGCGACCTATAAATTCAAACGGCCTACGTGATCTGTAGCGTGTCTCATTTGATTGTGTGTTCGTATGTAACTATGTCATCAGATAGTATGTTCATATGTTCGAGCTACTATCTGCTTCCTTCATAACTTGTAACAGAGATGTAGAGAGAACAGAGTTAGCTATTGTCATTAGAAGACCTGTATCTCTTTACCTAAGCTTTATCATGTAGAGAGAACAGAAGTAGCCATCATCATTGGCAGAAGCGATCAAGCTATCGTCATTAGAAGACTTGTACAATCATACCTGATCTTCACCATGTAAAACTTCAGAAGAATATATATATTTTTATACTTCGTGTTTTCTACAAGAACCTCCTCACCATGAGTTTAACACATCGTCGTCATAAACAAGAAGATAATCCCGACTTCGTAAGTGATCTGCAAACCCCAAGACACTCCACTGAAGATGGAGGAAGTGCAATACCAACCGAACTTAGTCGTAAGATTATCGCAAGGTCTACAAATAACCGAACCGACTTAGCGTAAGAATTGAGTCGCAAGTCTAACATTACCTCATAGGGCGCCTTATCATACAAGGCAACAGCCCTAAAATATATATATATATATATATATATATATATATATATATATATATATATATATATATATATATATATATATATGTAATGGGGAGATTCCCTCATTATTCATTTGGTAAGCGTGTAGCTCGAACGTCAGGCAAACTAATACACACAGCCTCTCTCTCTCTCTCTCTCTCTCTCTAGCACCGACACCTCTCTCTCTCTCTCTCCACCTCTTTCTCTCCACTCTAACAGGTAATGAAAATGAGAGAGTTGCATTATAAAATAAACATTTATTAACAATGAATAAATAATGAATCAATTCTATTAAAACCCCAACAGTAAAATGTCTGACTGTATGCAGTCACCAAAAAGTCTACATCCATCTGGGACTCCCTGTCCCCCTCATTGCCAGAACCGTCTGTTTCAAAGACACAGAACACATCCCGGTAAGTACACACACAAGTTTAACAATCAGAGATTAAAGATTGGATATTAACACAAGAATGTCAAATAGGTAACAAGCCGCTCTTTGGCTAAAGTAATTCAACTCACCCATGCAACCGGACACTTAAAGCACACTTAATAAAAAACTCCCGGTGAGCGCCGTCATCTTGCCTTTCTCTCAAAGACGCCTCTATCAAAATCCCCCCATAGACTTGCGTATGATAGATTATCAATAGGAGAGGCGCACACGCACATACGAACACACAGTTCGTTAGCGCCTCACTCTTACTGGCCGCAACCAGTTTCACAAAGGCACTTTGAGAAGAGTTCATGAACTCAGTACATTGACTTGTCTAACTAAGCAGTTTTATCTCATGCCACCCATAGAAACTCATTGTCAGTTTCTCAGGTCGTCGCCTCTCCACTGTTCTTCACATTTCATAGGACACATTGGCAATATATTACGTGATATTGCTTTATCTTCATTAAGCTCAAAGAAACTTGCCTTGATTATGTCAAAATCAAATTCGTCCAACTTTGATTATGAGAAAAAGAAATTTATTTTGTTTCTATCATGTTAGGAAGAGATTTGGTATAACTTGATCACCTTAGACAGGATAATTGTCTTGCCTCATTAAGTTACAAGGAAATTTGTCCTGTTGTGATCAAGTTAGAGGGAAATTCGTTATGCCTTATCGTTTCGATACGAAAATTGTGATGTCTCATCATATTTAAGGGGAATTAAGTCTGTTATCTTTCCCTGAACATTAAGAGAAAAAAAAGCTGTCCATGCCTGATGATGTTAAAAGAACTACCACACTGAGAAACAATTTGTATTACTTTGATGTGACTGGTTTATGATTTCACATAAAGAATCAGGTATATTTCTGTGATACTGCACACAGATAATGGATGCCTTTTCGATGGTTAATGTCTGCTAGACTGTCATTGTTCTCAAAAACATGACACTAAATCAAATGCTATCCTACCCTATGCATCATTCACGAAAGCAGTAGAGAAAACTAGTCATGTTGTTGCTGTTTTTGATTTTGGTCCTACACCAAGTTTGCATTTCGTCCTGCGTTCATACACTTTTAAGATCATTGTGGTCAGTTTTGTTATTATTGTTGTAATCATTATGATTAAAAGTTTGCAATCATTCAGGTAGAACAATTTTAAAATGTCATTATCCTGCAAGCAAGCGTGGATTTTTATCACCTAGGCCTATACACGGTGAATGAGTAATATAAAGCTAGATATCGAATTTATGGAATTCACCATACCTTGGGGAGAACTTACACTCACAGAGAATTACAGTTAAGTGCTTGGGGCATAATAAGATTCAGGCCCTTGACTTTAAAAACGATAGATCGTTGACTTTAACCAGTCGGCCAACAAGAGAGAGGTAAGCTGACACCAACTCTGCTGTACAACATATACCTGTCGAATTCACGTTCCATACTGAGGTACGATAACAGCAATAGATTAAACATAAAATATAATAATAATAATAATAATAATAATAATAATAAATAATAATAATTAATAATAATAAAAACATCATCAACTAAGCTGAGAAGGGAATAATGGAACATTGGTACTAGTAGATTAACATCAACCTGCATTTGATATCTAGGCCAGTCCCTTACGACGCTCCTGATTGGCTGTTGATAAGCCAATCACAGTGCTGGAAACTCTCCTGAAGGATACTTTTGAAAGACGTATCCCTCAGAACAGGTGGAACATAGATCCTATCCATGTGAACTCTCGAGAGAGAGACAGAATTTCCAGCCCTGTGATTGGCTTATCAACAGTCAATCAGAAGCGCCGTAAGGGACTGGCCTAAACATCAAATGCACGGTTGATGTGAATCTACTATAGGCGTCATGATATCAGAGCACCTCAATGGCATAATGATGTTGACAACCTGCAAAGGGTTTATAGTAAACGTTCCCTTTAGGTACGGCATTTGAAATAAAACAGGAGGATCTGGATGAATTGATTGCATGGGTATTATTATCAGAGAATGGTCTAAATCATAATTGTTGCTACTGGGAGAAATCATCCATAATTTCCAAAATATTGTCCAACCCTAACGGATAAAGATATCCGGAAAGATGATGACATCCAGCAAAGGAGAAAGTCGTATGCCAAGAATATATATATATATATATATATATATATATATATATATATATACATATATATTATATAACATATACATATAATGTAAGTATGTAAAACATATACATATAATGTAAGTATATAAACATATTTGTATGCACACACAATTATATATATATATATACAGGCGGTCCCCGGGTCACGACGGTTCCGGCTTACGACGTTCCGAGGTTACGACGCTTTTTCTTAAATATTCAATGGAAAAATCCGTCCTGGGTTACGACGCTTGTTCCGAGGTTTATGACGCTGACGCTTCCGACGCTCCGAGTTAACGACGCTTTTAAAAAACGCATACTATGATAAAAATCCTTTATAGTTTAGCACAGTATATTAATAAAAATAAGTTTCTGGTTAGATTATAACAAAAGTTTTGAGGTTATGATGATTTTCGACACTTTTTATGTCGTATTTTTCTATGTTTTTTAGTGACGCCTCATATGCGGAACTAGTTTCGAGCGAATGAATACATTACTAGCTTGCGGTGCGCAAAGTTTACATATACAGTCCAAAAGCGCAAATAATGAAAAAATCATTGCTTGTTTCCAGTAATAATAACAAAACGAAGTTTCTGGTTAGATTACAACGCAATTCCAAGTATCCAAAGAGAGACATTATCCAGTAATTTGATCAGAGAGAGAGAGAGAGAGAAGAGATGGAGAGAGAGAGAGATGAGAGGAGAGAGAGGCGTCTTCCGACGCTCCCGAGTTAAGGACAGAGAAGTCGTTTTCGTTAACGGAGAAGGTTCGTTAAACGGCCTCTGACTCATGACCAGTTAAAATGTTTTGTTGATACTAATAATATAAGCCTATTTAAAGATACGTTTAACTTTAATTAGCCTATATGATACGTAAATAGTAATCAACTATTCTTGAAGCCCTCAAGATTTGGCAAAATCGAAGTATCCAAGAGAGACATTATCCAGTACATAATTTGATCAGAGAGAGAGAGAGAGAGAGAGAGAGGAGAGAGAGAGAGAGAGAGAGAGAGAGAGAGACGTCTTGGCAACAATGGTCTCGGGGATTGACGTAATGTTTATTTTCTGAACAGATAGGACAGAGAAGTGTTCGTTTCATTAAACAGCCTCTGACTCATGCCAGGAAATGTTTTGTTGATACTAATATATAAGCCTATTTAAAGATACGTTTACTTTAATTAGTCCCTATATGATACGTAAATAGTAATCAACTGTTCTTGGTAGCCCTCAAGATGTTGGCAAAATCACTCCAGGCTTGTACATAAAACTTCAAGAATGTAGTGTCACCAGAGGATTACAATAGTTTTTACCTTCAAGAACCAGCATTTTATTTTTTTTGATGAAAATAACTCCAAGGTTGTACATTAAAACTTACAGGAAACAAAGAGAGACATTATCCAGTACATAATTTGATCAGAGAGAGGAGAGAGAGAGAGAGAGAGAGAGAGACGTCTTGGCAACAATGGTCTCGGGGATTGACGTAACGTTTATTTTCTGAACAGATAGGACAGAGAACGTGGTTCGTTTCATTAAACAGCCATCTGACTCATGCCAGGAAATGTTTTGTTGATACTAATATATAAGCCTATTTAAAGATACGTTTACTTTAATTAGTCTATATGATACATAAATAGTATTCAACTGTTCTTGTAGCCCTCAAGATTTGGCAAAATCACTCCAGGTTGTACATAAACTTCAAGAATGTAGTGTCACCAGAGATTACAATAGTTTTTTTACCTTCAGAACCAGCATTTTTTTTATGAAAATAACTCCAGGTTTATACATAAAACTACAGGAAACAACATGATGTGTAACCAAAAGGATTACAAGTAAGGTTTTTATAACTTTTTATTAGTTTAAGACATATTTCCAAACGTCGTTCCGGCTTACGACGATTTTCGGGTTACGACGCGTCTCAAGAACGGAACCCCCGTCGTAACCCGGGGACTGCCTGTATACTATATATATATATATATATATATATATATATAGATATATATATATATATATCTATATATAATATATATATATAATACTATAACATAATATAGAATATATATAAATATATATAGATATATGTATATGTATATATAAAGGTTTTTGCCACTCAGTTGTGCCTGAGTAAAGGGTCGCACTAGACCGAAAGTGCTTGGCTATATCTTTTTATTTTTCCTTTGTAGCAAAATCCTTTATTTATAAATGACATCACGTTTCATATACTTCGTGATCAAGTTATTCATATATATTGTGACGAAGTGCCAAGTATCTGGTTACTACACTTACAATTCATTAATTGATACCTCACAAAAGCCAGACACCTGAACTTTCATCACAGGTATTAAACGACTGAATACTCTAAAGGCAACAGTGATCCTTTAACAACTTACCAGTATTGCAGAAAATCAGACTAAGTTCATCAAAACAGGTGTGAGGTAATCTTGTAAGTAATTAAATTAATCAAAGGGCATCACTCCATCAACAACTTTAAAAGTCTAAGTATTTCCCTGATTTCAGAAGTCTAAGTACTTTCCTGGTTCTAAGTCACTTCAAGTTAATTGAAGGAAAACAGATCAATTACCACTCTATGTTTCTACCTAACATAAATATAATCAAATGCAAATATACTGGTTAGAAATGAAAACACTTATAAAAATTTTAAATACAAAAATTTATTATTAAACTAAAAATTTATAAGTGAAATTCACAATATCAGGGAAAATTACTGTTACTTGAAAACAAAGTAAAGTTTAATTAATTCTTGAGTCAATTAAGTAAAATTAAATCAAAATTAATTTGTCACAAAATTCAAGAAAATTAATTCAATCAAAATTCAAAAGTGATATGCAATAATTGAAATTTGGAAATTAATTCACAAGTGCTAAACAACAATAAAACTTGAAAAGAATTCTAAGTAAATGCAAATTAATTCACAAGTGTTAAATTTAATTAAATGTGCAATGATTAAGCAATGAAAATAACTAAGTCAATTAAATTGTGAATGCAAATGAAAATACAGAAAAAATGTGGAAAATACCAAAATTTAAAAAAAGTATTAATCACACAGAATATAAAATAAAAAGGCACACTTCAATAAGAAAATGGACAAATGCACAAAACATAAAAATCACTTCCACAAAACACAAAAATTTGCAATTTGTAAAAGTGTAAATCTTTTCACTCAAAACATTGTAACCATCAGTTTTTACCAAACCTTCATAACCATCTGTTATTAGTTATTAGTTGTTACCTAACCACTGTTCCTATCAGTTATTAGTTGCAACTAATAAAAATATAACACACTTTACCTTTTTGATATACCAATTTCTTTCTTTCTTGCTGCAGCTAGTTTCACACTTTCACAAAACCAGGCGCCGTTACAGCAACAATGTTTGTTCCGATTCCACAAAAAACACTAAATAATACCAAATAAACTCTACAAAATATCAAATCTGAAATTTACAAATTACGAGTGACCATTCAATAAGTACGAAATCGTTACGTTATTTTAAAATCAAAAGTGCTATGCGATGGAGAGAGAGAGAGAGAGAGAGAGAGAGAGAGAGAGAGAGAGAGAGAGAGAGATGTGATCGCTTTGAGAATCTACGCCCGAATGAAAAACTTCTCCCTTACGGAAGTTGACTGGAGATGACACAAAACGTTTTGGGCAATAATGTTTCCAAAAGCTTTGAAATCTTACGCAACTTTACGGACAAAATGTATAATCTGCACGTGGCTTTGACAAAGACATACGCGTATGAGACCAGTCTGTTCAAAAAAGACACGTACTTGACTCAATCGACCGAAGCAGAAGTTCCCTTATCATACGTGATGACAAAATCCCAAAACACAATGAAGACTCAAGCTTGCTTATCAAACGTGTTGACAGATTTTGAAAAACAACTCTAACTTTGAACAGACAAAGATATTCTCTCTCTTTCTACATTCTACCTTATATATATATATATTCTTTTTATAAATTATGTTATGCAAAATCTGAACACACATTTAAAAAATCCTATCTCTAAGCTATCTAGGAATCTGAGAAAATGTTGCAAAATTCTTATACACAATATTTTATACAGTCAAAGAGGGGATATATGCATTTTGAAATTAGCAATATATAATATACCTCCCCCCCAGAAGATTTTTTATCACGGTGTTGAATCCAATGATTCCCAACGAGATAAATAATCTGCAACTACATTGTTTTTGCCACTAATGTGCTGCACTCTTACGTTATACTGTTGCAGGCACAAAGACCACCTGGTCAGTCTTTGATTATGATTTTTCATTCTCTGGATAAATGATAGTGGATTGTGATCAGAAAACACTAAAATTTCTTCATTCCTAGGTCTATTCACATACACTTCAAATTTTTTCAATGCGGTGATTAAGGCAAAAGTTTCCTTCTCGATTGTCGAGTATACTTTCTGATGTTTTTTCAGTTTTGTAGACATGAAGCACACAGGATGGTAGATATTATTTTCATCTTCTTGAAGTAGAACAGCTCCAATGCCACAGTCTGACGCATCAACTTGTATCACAAATTTCTTGTCGAAGTCTGGAGCTTGAAGTACTGGTCTTGAAGTTAAAATGGCTTTTACCTTCTCAAAGGATTCTTGACACTTTGGAGTCCAAACAAACTTAGCTTTGGGACTAGTTAAGTCTGTCAAGGGAGCTACTACAGCTGAGAAATTTGGGCAGAAACGACGATAGAATCCAGCCATGCCTAAAAATCTCTGTAGCTGTTTCCTGGTAGTAGGTGGGGTAGCCTTATGGATACCTTCTACATTAGCATTTACTGGAGCAAGAAGGCCTTTCCCAACTTCAAACCCAAGATACTGCACAGTTGCTTTTCCAAACTCACTCTTCTCTAGGTTGACTGTTAATCCTGCTTCTTGTAGTTTCTTGAAAACTTTCCTCAGAATCTTCAGATGTTCTTCCCATGTTGTAGAGTAAATCACGATGTCATCTAGGTATACACCTACTCCTTCTATCGATCCTAGCAGTTGATCCATCACACGTTGAAATGTTGCCGGTGCATTCATCAGACCAAACGGTAGAACAGTATATTGATACAGTCCAAATGGAGTAATAAAAGATGACAGCAACTTGGCATTCTCATTTAAGGGAATTTGATAATATCCTTTCAACAAGTATATCTTGGAAACAAACTTGGCTTGCCCAATATTATCAAGTAACTGATCTATAAGAGGCAAAGGATAATTATCAGCCACACTGATAGAATTCAGTTTCCTATAATCAGTGCACATCCTAAATGAACCATCTGGTCTCTTCACTAACACACATGGAGAACTGAAGTGACTTGAACTGGATTCTGCTAATCCATGTTGCAGCAAATACTCAACTTCCTTCTTCAAAACATCTCGATGATAAGATGATAAGCGATAGGCTCTTTGCTTGAAAGGTCTTCCATCTTCTTGAATCTTGATTTCATGCTTGGTCAGATCAGTACGCCTAGGCACATCTGAAAAAATTTCTGGAAAACTTCTAATTACTTCACTTAAGTCTTCACCTTGTTCAACACTCAGATGTTTCAGTTTATCCTCCAAATTTTCCAAAATTGAAGAATTATTCATCTTGCTTGCAGCTCCCAATTCGTAGCCATCATCGTCTTCTGTAGATAAAGTTGTTGTTAGGGTTACTGACACAGCTTCAGCTTTAGTTTCTGAGAAATAAGGTTTCAAGAGGTTCACATGTATCTTCCTTTGTCTTCTCCTTCTTTCTGGTGTTTCAATCACATACGTTCTATCACTTAATTTCTGAATTATCTTATAAGGACCTAGAAATTTATTAGTGAGGGGAAATCTCTTGACAGGTAAGAACACTAACACTTGTTGACCAACACTAAAACTTCTTAGCTTAGTCTTAGCATCAAATCTCCTTTTCATTTTCTCTTGACTCACTATCAAGTTTTCTAAATAGAATTTTCTAATCTCTTTCAACCTTTTCCTTAAGTTCTTCACATACTCTCCTTGGCTTTCCTCTTGATTTCCTTCCCAATTTTCTGCAAGAATCTTCAACGGTCCTCTAACTTCTCTTCCAAAAATCCCATACTTTCTTGATAAGCACTCCTAACTTCAAACAACATTAATGGTAAACCAACAACCCATTCTCTTCCTGACTCAGAACAATACTTTGTCAGCATACTTTTCAATGTTTGGTGGAACCTTTCCAAGGCACCTTGAGTTTCTGGATGATAAGCAGTGGATAACTGTTGTTTCACTCCTAACAAATTCATCACATCCTGGAATAACTTTGAAGTAAAGTTTGTTCCTCTGTCACTTTGTACTACCTCTGGTATACCAAACTTTGAGAAAAACTCCACAAGTTTTTCAGCAACTATCTTGGCAGATATGTCTCTAACAGGGATTGCTTCTGGATATCTTCTCACAGGACACATTAATGTTAACAAATACTCATTTCCCTTCTTTGTTTTCGGCAGCGGTCCAACCATATCTATAATCCCTTTGCTAAAGGGTTCTCCTCTAACTTCTATAGGTTGTAGGGGGGCTTTCTTGATGGTTTCATTCGGTTTTCCAGCTGTCTAGCAGGTATGACACTCATGACAAAATCTGCTAACATCTCTGTGAAGTCCAGGCCAGAAAAAATATTTCATGATCTTCTCCACAGTCTTCCTGATTCCCCTATGTCCAGACTCATGAGCTACTGCAACCACTTCCTTTCTCAACGGATATGGAATCAAAATTTGATGATATTCGCCCCATACAGCATCTCCTGGTATATCTGTAGGTCTATACTTCCTCATCTATACTTCCTCATCAGCAAACCTTCCTTCAGATAATAACAGGTAGGAGTCTGTTGCATCTCTTCTCGATCAACAACTCTGAAGAACAAATCAGTTAACAATGCATCCTTCTTCTGCAAGTCCATTAGCTTCTCTCTTGTCACTTGACCAACTTCAAGGGTTGAATTCTCAATATCTGCTAACTCAGCTACTGTAGTTTCACTACTGTCTTCAGTAACATGTTGACTACTCGGAGTCTCTTCAGGAACATCAGGTTCTTCTTCTTCATCGTCGTCGTCTTCTTCATCTTCTTGGGAAATCTCTTCTTGGTCAGCACTATGGGAAACTTCACTTCCCTGGAACAATTCTTCTAAGCACAAAGATCCTTCACTTGATCCTTCTTGGGTGTGTAAATCCTCAGTTTCTTCACTTGCAGTCGTAGTCTTCTTCATACTTCTGGTAGTTACACAACTAGGAAACAGGTGGGGGTTATTCTTCTCCAACTCTACTGTAGGACTAATCCTCAATGGTTTGTCTGTCACTACAGGACAAGGAATAAATGGCACAGCACCAACTTCATTCCCCAACAGAACATGTACACCTTCCACAGCCAGTGAGTCCTTTGCAGCAAAATCAACATTCCCTGTCACCAATTCACATGGCAGGTGTAAGCGGCATATAGAAGTTACTTCCTCTCCTCCTATACCCTTCAAAATAACTGAATCTCCTGTGAGACTTTTCAACTGAGGGTGAAAACCACATACTACCACACTATGGTTACTCCCTGTATCGCGAAATATCTTGACTGGTACCTGCATACTTCCTCCTTGAGTTGACAGCAAACCCTCATAGATATATGGCTTAAAAGCCTCCACATTGCTAAGCCACTCACTGCTTGAGGTTACATTTCCACTGGTTGCTAAACATTCAGCTTGTTTAGTTTCATTCTTCTCTGGAGTCTGATTCTTTCCCACACTGCTCTTCGTAGATTGTTTCACCTGGTCACCTTTCACTACTTGACCAACTGGCTTTGACTGCTGTTGATTCCGATAACACTCTTGACTGTAGTGTCCTACTCTTCCACACTTGAAACAGACAACATTAGGTTTCTGTAACTGTCTTGAAAAACTGGATGAGGATTTCACATTAGCTTGCTGAGTTGTATTACCTTGTTTACTCTTGGTAGTATCACTTGTAGGTTTCCCATTAAATTTGTTCCTATTATTTGGATAAGACTTAAAACCTGGGCGTTGTTGACTCTGGTACTTGACATTGTAATTACGTTTACTAATTATATTGTAATCTTCACTCAGTGTAGCAGCTTTGTCAAGTTTCTTCACCCCTCTCTCTCTCAAATAGGCTCTTATATGTTCAGGAATTCCCTTAAGATACTGTTCAAGAACAAGTAACTCTTCTAACTCATCAAAAGTTTTAACTTTAGCAGCTTCTAAGCAATTGAAACACCTTCTCACTTTGTACGCATAATCTAAGAATGTTCCCTTCTCCTCTTTTCTTAAATTTCTGAATCTTTCATTGTAGTACTCTGGGGTCATCTGGTAAACTTGTAGCACACTGTGTTTAAGTACCTTGTAGTCTTTACACTGATCAGCTGTTAAGGCTAGATAAGCACTTCTCCCTTTACCAATAAAGACACTTTGTAGCAAAACTGACCATTTATCTTCTGGCCATCCCATACCTGAAGCCACTTTTTCAAAGTGATCAAAAAACTCATCTGGAGCTTCTTCAGTAAACTTAGGGATTAACTTCTGTACTCTTACTACATCAAATACAGGGTCTTGATTACCTTGGTTAGGGTTAGATGGTGTTACAGGTAATGTGGATCTAGCTCTTATCAATTCCATTTCCCTTTCATGTCTTGCGATTTCTCTTTCCTCTTTTATCCTTTCTCTTTCCTTTTCTGCTGCTTTTTCTTCTTCTCCTCTTTCTCTTCTTTCTTGTTTTCCCCGGTCTATTCTTTCTCTTTCAGCTTGCATTCTCTCTCTTTCAGCAAGCATTTTTTAGCTTAATCAAATTCTCTTCTGCTTCAAGGTGTCTAAGCTCTAACTCTGCATCACTTTTCTCTTTCTTTTCTGCTTGCTTATTTATGAGATCAGCACGTGCTACATTCAACAACTCTTGAGCCAATTCTAACTCATCTTCATCGGTTATTCTACCAGTTTATCAATGATTCCATAGCAATACATCTTATGTGTGCCTTTACCATACTAGTAGACGCATAACCACCACATGCCACTGCTAAAGCGCTCCACTGTGCCTTAGTCAGAGTGGTTTCAGATAAAACTTGGATGGAAGGGGCTGCTAAAAATTCCTGAACCTTGAACTGAGCCATTTTCCTCTAAGTTATCAACTTACAATTCAATACAATAAATGCAAAACAAAACTATATGGTCACTCTCCTAACAAAATATATCCCAAACACCACCAGTATATACTAGAGTGATAATGAAATCTGCTTTCCCGGGTCTCTGGGCACCATTAAATTACTTGGGGGGAAAGTAGCCAAAGATCTGGTTACTACACATACCATTCATTAATTGATACCTCACAAAACCTAGACACCTGAACCCTCATCACAGGTATTAAACGACTGAATACTCTAAAGGCAACAGTGATCCCTTAATAACTTACCCGTATTGCAGAAAATCAGACTAAGTTCATCGAAACAGGTGTGAGGTAATCTTGTAAGTAATTAAATTAATCAAAGGGCATCACTCCATCAACAACTTTAAAAGTCTAAGTATTTCCCTGATTTCAGAAGTCTAAGTACTTTCCTGGTTCTAAGTCACTTCAAGTTATTTGAAGGAAAACAGATCAATTACCACTCTATGTTTCTACCTAACATAAATATAATCAAATGCAAATATACTGGTTAGAAATGAAAACACTATAAAAATTTTAAATACAAAAATCTAGGAATCTGAAAAAATTTTGCAAAATTCTTGTACACAATATTTTATACAGTCAAAGAGGGGATATATGCATTTTGAAAGTAGCAATATATAATATATATATATATATATTATATATATAATATTTTATATGGATATAAACATCATTATATATATATATATATATAGATATATAATAATATATTAAAAAAAAAACTAATAGACTATATTCAATAAAATGTAACTTAGGAACACAATTTCTAAAAATTTGCAAAGGGTAAAGAATCCCAAAAGATGATGGCATCCGACAAGGAAAACGATATTCTAAAAAGGTAAGATAAGGGAATTCGGCTGGTTTTTAAATTGTCTACAGGTCCACAAAAGGCCGTTTACCAATCAGTACCCTACCACACTTAGGGTAAAGGCATGTTCTGACCCCAAGACGACTTAATTTGGAAGGCTTAAGTATGGTTACTTAGTCCACGGAAGGTATGACGTGTAGTTTTCATATCCAGTTACTTCACAATATGCATTACTGAAAATATATAGACTATCATTATTTCTGATTTTCATAATTTTGCTTAGCATGGAAAAACGCTGATGAATGTACAAAAATAGTTGCTGTTGTGTGTGTGCGTGCGTGCGTTGGAGAGAGAGAGAAGGGGGCGGGACGGGTATGGCTATGTTTGTATACACAATCGTAAACAGATTTACGAATGTGCACGGAGTAAGAATAGGCTTGATGACGAACATTAGCCAAATAAATCATAGCTCGTGCCAGAAAGAGAGAGAGAGAGAGAGAGAGAGAGAGAGAGAGAGAGCAACATATTTCTGTCTTTCTATTACCAAGCTTCCGCCTACTATGTCTGTTTATGCTTTTCCCGATTCTTGCAGCCTTCCGCCTTTGGGAACATCAAGTGGTGAGTCTCGTTCCTTCCGTGTGCTTCTTTTCTGTTCCTCTGGATGACACTGTGACGGTCACATGAAATTTTACTCTTTAATATGATTGTGGAAAAGTCTAGCACGCTCTCACGCGGAGGAATAAATAATGGCTGACATTTGCGTGTAAGAGAGAGGTAGAGAGAGACTGATAAGAAGACAAAGAAACAGAAAGAGAAACAGATAGTTTTCATTCACTGTACGATAACGTGGGCTTCAGCGCCTCGTGGTCCCTCCCCCTACCCTAGTTCGCTCTTCGCAAATGGGTTACCAACCAACTTACCAGGGTTAGTAGTTATCGTTCACAGTGCAGACTGCCAGTGTCACGCGACATCACTGCAACTTATAGCAGTCGGGACATTTCCTGAGTAAACTTCCAAAGCACTCTCGTCAAAGGTACTGATTGTTGTAGCTGCTTTATGCTTTTAGTCCTGAATCACTGCTTTTGATGTATAAGACTCATCTGGAACGGTTTTACTTGTTAAGGTTACGTGTCGAAAACTGTTCAAGGCAATGTTGTGCTTTCAAGATATACTTTGTCAAAGATATTTTTCATAACTATTTTAGTATCTTATGTGATAGTTTATTTAAGTGTTCACTTAACCAGAATACCTTATTCATATTATACAGTATTTTTTATTTGTTTGTGGTGGTTAGTTTTTTTTTTTTTTTTTTTTTTTTTTTTTTTTTTTTTTTTTTTTTTTTTTTTTTTTTTTTTTTTTTGTTTTTTTTTTTTTTTTTACAAAGGAGGCGTGCAAAATCATTTGATTTTTATTGCAAATAATTTCTATGTATAGGAATCAAATTTTTAAGCTGTCTATAATGGTTTTGTAATTTCCTTCAAATTTTTGTACCTCTTGTTTACCCTTAATTGATTTTGTCTTCCTTATAATAATAATAATAATAATAATAATAATAATAATAATAATAATAATAATAATAATAATAATAATAATAATAATAATAATAATAATAATAATAATAATAGTGGCAAAGATTAAGAATGAAATAAAAAGTCTTAGAGTGTTTAAGGTATTGTTGAAATATTTGAGGTTTTGTTTTGAAATGATTATTACTAATTATATAATTTACATTACATATTTATGCAGAAAGTGTGTGTGTATGTGTTTGTGTGTGTGAGAGAGAGAGAGAGAGAGAGAGGGAGAGTAATTTTAAATTTATATTTAGGTGTATGTTTAGGGAGGAGAGAAAGAGACAAAGTAAGCAAAGCTTACGTGCATGCAAGTGTTAGAGAGAGAGAGAGAGAGAGAGAGAGAGAGAGAGAGAGAGAGAGAGAGAGAGAGAGCTTAATGTGCGAATCTATCTCTACATGTGTATGGGTTTGTAAGTGAGAGGAAAAGAGGGAATTGTAATTAGAAGTGAATGTAAGAGAGAGAGAGAGAGAGAGAGAGAGAGAGAGAGAGAGAGCAACATTTCAGTGCACAACTAAGTATGTGTGTGCATTTGTAATAAAAAAGGAAAAAAAATGTTCTGAATAATGTATACTAACAGACTTAATAAAGGAAGCTAGATATCTAAATATATTATGTACACAAACACATACACGCATATATATATATATATATATATATATATATATATATATATATAGATATATATATATATATATATATATGATGCCAAGTACCAGGCTTACTAAATTATATATAAACTTCTGATTCAAGAATAACCATATCATCAGCATGATGGCATCCTTATGGCGTCTGTACTTGAGAAGACATCCCACCATAAAAAAAAATGTACACACACACACACACAAACACACAAACAAGTAGCTCGCATGTCTTTCAGACACAGCTGTTAAAGTCTTACTAAAACTGCCCGGCTTCTGCCAGACGCAGAGAAATGATGTGCATCCTACGTCCCTCGTTTTCTTTGTTTGTCTGATGGTTCACTGCGCCCATATCCTTTATTGTTGTTTGATTGTGCCTGTTTTCTTTGACCGTCGTTTGATTGTGCCTTCATCTTTATTTTAGTGTGGTGCTTGAATTTCTAAATGCGAGAATTTAGTTTAGTTTGCTGTTCACTTCTGTTTTAAGGTCTAGTACTAAGCAACTGCGATTCATGGAGAGGGTTTTTTTTTATTTTTTTTTATTCTTGCCAATGGATAAACCGTGGATAGTGAGGTAGGTCCATGCTATGCTAGATGTGCATATAATACATTTCTTGACAATTAAATATTCAGTATCCCCTCAACAATTCACGGCGATAGGATTAACTGACCATCACTATTGTGTAAACTATATCCATTGCTTTTTCCTTTTTTAAATCTGAACCATTCTCTCTCTCGTTGTCCCTCCTATTTCATTCAGAATATCTTCTATTTAATTCAGAATATATCCAGTGATTCTTCCTCAAGTTATGATTTTTGCCTAAACTATTTTTACGATATAATCCTATATCAGTAATTGCCCCATTTAGCCACCAAAGCTGTGGAAGATGCAATATTTAGTCCCAAGCCATCTTACCTCCCTAAAGAAAGTTGACTGTTGTAGAAGTTTTCCGTCCACCAGTAAGAGCTGTTCACCTCTAGTTCAGTCACTCCTTTGGGCTTTCCAATTCTCGTTCTGGCCCGCTATTAAATCCCTTTTCAGATTCCTAGGGTTTGAAAGTTTCAAAATATTGATTTTTTGTTGTGAGGTTCAAGCCATGGCCTCACAAGTCGCCACAAGACCTTCTGTCTTGCATTTATTGGTCGGTGCCTGTTGAAGTATTTACCAATTCCTGTACTTCTGAATGACTCTACTCAAAAGACCAGTCTGCGTAACTCCTTATATTTATTAGGATATATCAGATTTTTTCCGATCGTCATCAGAATGATATTAAAGCAGGTATATAAATTTCCATCTCAGACCGGTCCTTGAGGAAAGCTAAACAAGTGTGATGAAAGAAAAAAAAAACCGTCAATTTAGATGAAGTAGCAAACTCACCTCTCACAAGAAGGGTCACTAACTGTACCTGCTTGATACCAAGCGAAATCTGTACATCAGGTATGAAAGGGATGACATCCTTGCAGTAAAAAACAGAGTACCTGAGGATTTTGTATTCATTGTTTTAGTAGCTAAATTTGTTCCTTCAGTTGGTCTAACTCAATATCAGCGAGAACTGTCATGTAAAAGTAAGAATTATGGGTGCTTGAGGGCTGATGTGCTTCTAATGGCTATAATCTTTTTCTTTTTCCAGATCTGACAACTTTCATTCAAAGGAGTATCATTCATGTTCAGCTATTTCAAGACCCAGTTGTACAAAAATTCTGCACATGTGGGAAGCATTGGTTTACTCAGTCGTCACAGAATCCGTTGGAGACTCCAAATAGCGATGTTTTGCAGTTTTGAAAGGCTCAGTTTTTTGTTCTTGGTGTCAGGAGTTACTACTTCATCTATAGCTGGAGGAACAGAAGTGTCCATCAAGAGATGCTGTAGTCCCGGATTTGGCCTTTTAAACAGGACTTGTGTTCCTTATCGACAAGTGGACCTCACGGTAGCTGTCAAACTGCCCAAAGTCAAGAACATCTCGCATATAAGCATACAAGAACATGAAACTTGGGATCGCAAATGTGGGGAAGATGATCATAAGATACGACAGGTTACAGTGAACAGTCATCTAAACTTCATCCATGTCGATGGCACCACTTTCTTTCCCTGGACAACTCCGGAAGGGAACGAGTGGCTTGTGGACACATTTTGTATGGAAGCCCTTTTTGAACCTCCCGGGAGAAAACAGCCTGTCTTTGCAGTTGAATTCTGCCACGATTTTGTGGCCATTAAGGCAAAAGACGAAGAAATCAAGTGTCAGCATCGCACTTGTATTCGGAAATGCTGCCCAAAAGGAATGGTGTTTGATGAAAATTGCTCCTTGAGAGATGATATACTATGGAATCCAAAGTTCTTTTCCACCAAAGACCCGAATACCAGAGTACGAAACCCCAGAGATCTACTAGTTCTCTACGGTTTTCCGCAATGCAAGGTGCGTCTACATTACGAAAATTACCGCTTGTTAGAGAACGGCTGGCTGCACACGATGGACAACCCTTTGCAGACGATACCCCCCAATCAGTACTGCCTTGATCTTCACACTCACTTTGACGGAGTCATGAAGGAGGAGGTTTTCGCTTGTTACGAGGAGAGAGATCGCTACTGTCGAACCAGGCACGTCGTCGTTGACCTCGTGTTCATGATCATTTCCTGCATATTTCTCGCTGCGTCTCTGCTCATCTACGCCTGCTTCAGGAGTCCCAGGTCGAGTAACCTGGACCGGTGTGTGGTTTCTTTTCTCGCAGCGCTTTTAGTCGCTTTCACGTCGGTCATCATCAACAGACAACAGCAAGATGCGACTCAGGGGTCCTTCTGCTCATTCATAGGTATGAATATTGAACATCATAATAAGGTTAAATGATATAGGTAATTAAACATAAACCACTATATATCCACATAATGAAATGGTAGTTCTATAAAGCAATGATGTACACAGTATGGCCTATAATCAATGCAGATGAAACCAAACAGTAATTACTGCCCCATGTTACTGATAGAGCCAGGTTTATTCCCAATGTGTAAAGCAAGTAAGCAGATTAATTACCAGCATGCAGTTAATTACTAATGTGCAGCAAAAGTAAAACTGTTGATTAGCAGCATGTGATGAAGATAATTCCAGTAAATTACCGGATTATTACGAAGACAGTGTCAGTACAATGCCAGTTAGTTTTTAAGAAAGCAATTTAATTACCAATATATGATAATGATAAATGAAGATCCAGTTATTTACAAAATATCATGAACAGAAAGCCAATCAAGTACAGACATGTGAGGCATACATAGTTAATTGAGTAATTACTGAAAATAGAATTCAGTTACATCATGTATGCTATGTCTTCTTCTTTCCCACCGTTATCCTTACATTAAGGGTTGGTTGCCAGATGCGCCTTCTCCACTGCCTTCTATCAAAGGCATCATCCTCCGCCAAACCTCTTCTCTCCATATCTTCCTTCACTTCATCTTGCCATCTAATTCACTGTCTCCCTCTCGATCTTCTTCCTTTAACAGCAATTGCAAAGAGAGGATAAAATCATGGTAGTCTATTTTGCATTTCAGGAACTGTGAATCACATAGGAATTCTGGCCACTTATTTCTGGCTTACTTTACTCTGCTGTCATGTCTGGTTCTGTATCAGGTGAGAGACTTAGAAGGTGAGTTTTTTTTTTTTTTTTTTTTTTTATAATGGTGTTTTCCATTTCGGCGGATTTGCTGCAGCGATGATTAGCTGGAATCTGAGTTGAGAGCTAAATGGGCCTTGTTGTAAAAAAATTCTGATAATGAGCTTCCTTTGGATAAAAGCTCACTGAACCAGAATTGCTGATTGAGCTTTGCAAGATAAACGGTGTAGTACACTGAGCTTCCGCGGAAATGAAAGAAGTGCTTCACACAAGGAGAAACAAGCTACACATCTGGAAAATTTCTCAGAGAAATGTTTATGGCGCCTCAAGAACACATGGCTTTCGTCTAAACAGGCTAAGTCAGGCTGTTGGTATAGTCCGCCCCCAGACATGCAAAATGTTTACTATTAGGCCCAAAAGATTGGTAGACTCATAATGTTCCGTTAATTTCCAAAACATGAAAGGCAACTTAGAGAAATACGAGGACGCCTGGACGTAGTATAACCCGCCAAATATTGTCTGTCCCATTTAGAAGCTCACTTGTAGCACCTGCTCTCACAGAATTAGGCTGGACAGTTTAGCAACTAGAACAGAGTTGAAAGAGATAGGGCTGAAGCCATAGAGAAGTCTGGCTGGTATTGCTTATGCCAGACCTCATCACATTCCTTAGAGAGTTCAAGATTAATGAATGGCCAGATATATCAGGGTAGAGGAAATCGCCCAAGTGAGCTTCCACTACTTAAGTTATAGTCTCAATTGATTGTTCCACAACAATCGTCTTATGCCATGGAACACCTTGCCACACGCATGACAAAGGCGCTTGTTGATATGAGCCAACTTCATTTAAACCAGTCAACCACCAACTCACTATTTATGATGTGAAAAACATTAAAAAAATTAATCTTTCGATCATTCGGTAATAGAAGGGTATTATAATTACCTTTTAATTTTTAAGCATCGTGTTTAGTGTAAATTGCAGTAAGACCTAGTAACGATTGATTGCAGTTTGGAATAACCAAAGTGTCATTGCAGATCCGGCCGAGTGCGTGATGAAACTCACCTGTTTGCAGCCTACAGCCTCTGTGGGTGGGGGGTTCCCCTCATCGTCGCCCTGACGGGAGCCCATCTGCCCAGTGATGATCCCTATCAGCTCAATAGACCGAGGGCTGATTTCCTACCTGCCGATTGTTGGTTTAAAGGTACTCTCTCTCTCTCTCTCTCTCTCTCTCTCTCTCTCTCTCTCTCTCTCTCTCTCTGTTGCAATACCATTTATTCTTGATTTCTCAGATTATCACTCATCATTATTATTTTAAGTTGGTTTAAAGATACAATCTCTCTCTCTCTCTCTCTCTCTCTCTCTCTCTCTCTCTCTCCTCTCTCTCTCTCGCCATCTCTTCTCTCTCCATCTCACGTGTCACCAATTCATCCGTAATTTCTCAGATAATTCACTCATCATCTCTATTATTTTGAGTTAGTTTAAAGGTACTGTTCCTCTCTCTCTCTCTCTCTCTCTCTCTCTCTCTCTCTCTACTTTTGACTTTTAGGATTATCACTCATCTTCTCTGTTCCTTCAAGGTTAAAGTTATACATTTACATAAAAATTCGCCTTGATTAATCGCAATTCTACCGCTTGATATTGCTCTATCTGCAAACAACAACATATATTTTGGAACTAACCAACACATCAAGTATTCAGAAATGCCAGGTTGATTTAGATTCGTTGTATTTAACATTGAAATATCACTTGCTTTACCTGAAGTCGCTGTTGTAGTCTAGTTTCGGTGTTTTAGTACTAGTAGTACTAGTTTCGGTGTTTAGTATGTTTTAGTACTAGAAGTACTAGTTTCGATGTTTTAGTTTGTTTTAGTACTAAAGTACTAGTTTCGGTGTTTTAGTATGTTTTAGTACCAGTAATACTAGTTTCGGTGTTTTAGTACTAGTTTTGGTGTACTTTAATCGCTCTTCTGTAGCATTTATATGTTGCGAAAGCTTTTTTTTATGCTTCCGAATGGATCTTTTGAAGACATACCTTTTGAAAGTAACTGCTAGCCAGCTAACAACCGGGTATTAAGTATTCAGTGACGCCAAGCTAATCTGAAATCATTAGTGTTATTATTAGTCTGGAAAAGGACAAGACTGGCAAGGTAATGATAAAGAATGAAGTGTTCAGGGATGCAAGGTTAATCTGGAACCATTAGTGTTATCATTAGTCATAGAGAGACCAGAATAGAGGTGTTCAGGGACGCCAAGCTAATCAGAAATGATTAGTGTTAATCATTCGTCAGGATAAGAGACAAGACTAGTGGGGAAATGTTAATCTGGAATCGTGCGAATAAACAGCAGTCAAGGAATGGGACAAGGCGAGCAGTATACAGATCATTTTATAAATAAAAAGATTCATTCTGGTAACTTCGACCTCCCCAGATTCCGCGCTGAGGTGGGGTTACCAGTACGGCTTCATGCTGGCTCTGTTCCTCCTGGATTTCATCCTGTTCTGCTGTTCAGTCGTCGCTTTGAAGAGGAAGAAGCAGGAGCTCCAGTACTTGAGGGAGGAGGTTGAAGGGTGAGATTCGATGCTTGGATTCATATGAAGCATTTTGATTATGCTGCTTACTGAATAATGGTTCAGGCAAATACAGCAAACTTAAGATAATGCCAATTAGCTTTGAAATTGATATGATTCAACTTTGACTTCACCATACAGTATTTAGTGAATGAAAGACTTTTCCCAAACATCTAGTTTTCTTTTGTTTTATTTTAGAACTGAAATGATCACGTCCTTTTCCAGAACCTTTCTGAACTCCAAACTTCTTTTGATCCTCTTCGTCGTTTGGGCTATGGAGCTGATCCCTTGGTGGTTAGAAGCTAATGGATGCAATATTTGGTGAGTTTATAATTTTTTTCTTCTTCTTCTTCTTCTTCTTCTTCTTCTTCTTCTTCTTCTTCTTCTTCTTCTTTCGTGTAATAAAAAAATTGTTTCTTGGAAATATAATTTCCTTTGACCTAGAGTTTATGTTTCCACAAGTTTCATTATCACCGATCTTGTTGAATCGGCTTTAAGGCATGTGCTATATCTAAAAAAGGGTGTTAAATTATTCATCTGATAAATATATCTAGTAAAGTTTTATAAAAATCTTATGTCTTGGAAACCTGAAATGCCAACAGAACCAAGCGCAGCTCAGAAGTAGCATTCCAGAACAGGAAACCTTCCAGCGCAGATGCAAAAGAAACATTCTTATATTCTCTTATGACGATGATTCTCAAGCAGTAAATTCAAACCTTAATATGTTACAATCAAACGAGCCCAGGGACGGATTGATAGTTAATATGATTACCCTTGAATCATGCGAGAATCTCATAACTGGGGCTCTTGGCTTTAATATATATATTATATATATATATTATATATATATATATATATCTATATATATATATATACGTATATATATATGTATATATATATACATATATATAGATTAGATATATATTATATATTATATAAATAAATAAAAGATTATATATATTATTATATTATATATATATAATAATATAATATATAATATTATCTAAATATATACATACATACACAGACACAGACACACACACACACACACACACACACACGCATATATATATATATATATATATATATATATATAATATATATATATATATATATATTTCTCAGCTTGTCAACTTCACTATAAGAAGAATATCTGTCGGTCTGTATGCCCAATATCATGGTAAAAAAAATTTTTTTGATAATAAAGACAAATCAGCCAAAGACATTATTAGATACACTGAAACAAAGTGATGTGACTAAGCATAAAAAAAATTTTTATTTAAAGAGATGAAAATAATGTATCCAATTTAACTATCTGTCTATCAATAATTATTTTAAAATGCACCCGAAAAAAAGATAATCAACCACCAGAAACTTTAAAGTAATTAAATAAGTAGTGGTGGTCAAATAAATGCAAGAAAATGGGCCGTCGTAATAAAAATTACTTTTAAACTAAACACATTATAAGCCGGAAATAAGGAAAATGTGAAACCTTTCTCTTAACTAAGCAAACCATTGCCTTTACACACACACACACACACACACACACGCACACACACACGCATATATATATATATATATATATATATATATATATATATATGTGTGTGTGTGTGTGTGTGTGTGTGTGTGTGTGTGTGTGTGTGTAAAGGCAATGGTTTGCTTAGTTAAGAGAAAGGTTTCACATTTTCCTTATTTCCGGCTTATAATGTGTTTAGTTTAAAAGTAATTTTTATTACGACGGCCCATTTTCTTGCATTTATTTGACCACCACTACTTATTTAATTACTTTAAAGTTTCTGGTGGTTGATTATCTTTTTTTCGGGTGCATTTTAAAATAATTATTGATAGACAGATAGTTAAATTGGATACATTATTTTCATCTCTTTAAATAAAAAATTTTTTTATGCTTAGTCACATCACTTTGTTTCAGTGTATCTAATAATGTCTTTGGCTGATTTGTCTTTATTATCAAAAAAAAATTTTTTACCATGATATTGGGCATACAGACCGACAGATATTCTTCTTATAGTGAAGTTGACAAGCTGAGAAATACGAAGCATTTAGACACGTTTTAAGAAATTGAATGATTATAAAAAAAATTTGATAACTTAAAGACTATAATAAAAAGAGTTTCAATAACTTAATCGGTTTTTCTTGAATTTATTGTCTGTGTTTTACAGTCAAACAATGATGCGTTTTGCGATACGTGACAATTCATTTATCTCTAATTATTTTTCTTATTTTCTTAATTTGAGTTTTTCCTTTAACAGGGTCTCAATCGTCGATGGACTGGGAGCTCTTTGTGGGGTTTACATCTTCTTTGCGATGTTTTGCTGCAGTTGCAATGCTGCAAAGGTGAGTCAGATACTATTTTATGAAATGAAATATCTGCCCACATTACGGAGAAACCAATTATCCAGATCTGTCATATATCCAGATCTGTCAACATCCTTAACCAAATATTATTTTAATAAGGAAGTGTTTGAAAATCATGCGCCAAATATTACACGGAAAGCTGGTATTCAAGTATTTGTTTTTTTCCAGTTAATATTTGGAGAAGGTATTACAGGGAATTTTAATTCCCCTTTTTGGAAGTTGAAACAACCTACAATATCCCATGGATAGCAAATTAATCTATCAAGGTGAAAATTATACCAAAGTGTCGGATACTTTCAAGCTCTCTTTTTAATATAAATTGAATGGATTGTCAAAGATATTTTAAATGACCTCTTCAATACAAAACTTGATCAGAGTATCCAAGAACTATTAAATGAACTTTTTCAAGCCCGACCATGAGCAGAGTATCCAATGTTGTTTTTGATTAAGCTGACCTTGTGTCAGCACGGGCTCTTGCTCACAGAGCAGCCCGTAAAAGCGAGTATCCAAAGGATTTTAAATTACCCTTTTCAAGTCAGAACTTGAACTGAGCACCCAAGAGATTTTAAATGACCTCACTAATTCTGAACTTGATTCGGGCATCCAAGAGATCTTCAGTGACCTTTTTCAACTCCAAACTTGAGCAGAGTACACAACGGATTTTAAAAGAAATTTTTTAAGCCGGAACTTAAGCAGGGTGTCAAAGGGATCGTTTAATGAACTTTAACAAGTCAAATGTTGAGAAGAATAATAAAGATAGTTTATTTGATCTTTTTCAGGTGAAAACGATTATAATATGAAAGGGATTCTAAACGAATTTTTTTCAAGTGAGAACTTGCTTAGGGGATCAAAGGATTTTTAAAATGACCATTTTTAAGTCGAAGCTTGACCAGAGTAATTAAGGGATACTGATGATCTTTTTCAAGTCAAGACTTGAACAGCGTATCCGAGGCATTTCATACAAACTTTTTCAAGTCCGAACTTGAGCGAAGTACCAAAAGGATTTGAAATGAACTTTTTAAGGTCAAAACTTGAGCAGAGTATCGAAGGGATTTTAACTGACCTGTTTCAAGTCAGACTTCGTGCTGGGAATGACCTGCTTTTAAGTTAACACTTGAGCAGAGTAAGAAGTGGTTTTAACTGAACTGTTTCAAGTTAGAACTTGTGCAGATAATGACCTCTTTTTAAGTCAAAACTTGAGCAGACTGTCAAAGGAATATTAAATTCCCTTTTTCAAGTCAACTGTAACAGGAGTATCTGAGGGATTTTCAATGTCATTTTTCAAGTCAGAACTTGAGCGGAGCATCAAAGAGACTTTAGAAGTCCTTCCCTTGAAAAGTTGTTCTTTTATTTCCAGATCCCCAAGGCGAGAAGCGAGAATACAGAGGAGAATCCTGACTCTCCTGCAATAGAGTTGTTTGAAAGTCCCACCGCTTCTGCACCACCCGAAAACCACTATGGAACGGCTGATCGAAACGGAATCACACACGAGAATGGGAGGAGCTAAATATTTCTGAAAAAAAACTTATATTATCGATAAACGCTTACCTTCAAATTAATACGGTAGGTCCCTTATCATTTTAGACTGAAAAGTATGGACCTCCGTAGAAAAATGAGTCATATCGTGTTTGTAGTGTAGTTTTGTAATGTAGAATTTGTATATTTTTAGACTCCGAAGAGATTACATTATAATCGAATACTCTCAGCCTCATTTTCGTAGTGTTTTAATTTTCAAAACTGAATCCTTCTCATTGACAATGCTTTGAAGTCTTGTCATTTTAATGTTTTGGTATTCTCATTTCATGCCTAAGAAGAAGACTCTTGGAATTCCTCTTGAGGACAACATCTGTCCTCATCAGCAGGTTCTCCGTTGCCACAAAAAATACCAGAGAGTTTTCCTCTCCAAGGTGAAGACTATTTTAACACATTGGTGTCGTATACTAAACGTTTAATTCACGAATATATCAAAGAAATTTTAGTTTTATTTAATTTATTTCTAGTTTCTGTCGTTTAGGGAAAGTTAGGCGAGCGAGAACGAGAAAGGCGACTTGGTTAGAGTTCGCTCCCAGCTGATTATTGGAGTTTTGGAGACCCTCTATTCGTCTCTCAGTCTTCACGCTCAGTACATCTTGAGTCTACTTTGCTTCATGTTTGTTTCATTCTACTACCAGTTTTGGCATTCTATCCAGACTTCTGTTTTTCCTAACTCTTTTAATAGCCATCCTTTCTCCAAGAGGCACAAATGTCTACCGCTTCCCTTAAGTCGAGCGTCGCGCATTCCTTTTTTTTTTTGCTTGTTTTTTTGGGACCTGGGCTGCAGAAAAGTAAGAAGTATCTTGCTCCATTGGTTTTAGCACTTGAAAAATATCAGAATTTCTGTAATGGGTAACCTTTGATTGTTATTTTGATTCCTTTTTATGTCATATTGAGCGAATGCTTCTTGGAGGCAATACAATCGAGAATTTGCGGCCATGTTTGTGGTCTCATGGCTTACCCAAAATTGCTAACTCTTCACTGTTCAGTAAAAAAAAACAAAAAACATCAGCATTGTCCCGGTAGACTGCCACGACATTTTTTTTTATTAATAATGTTAAATGAAACAACATTTACGCGATGCGTTATTTATTGAAAACTAAAGTTTATATCGGTTTGTCACGTTCAAGGACACAGTAACGAAAATCAAGTGTCTGAGACGTAGTCTTTTTGATTCCTGCTGGAAAAATAAACTCTATAAGTTGTGCATCGGCCTATAAAACTTGTGCTGTAACACTGAGAGACACTCAAATTGCAAGCCATTATAACCCACAGCATAACCGAATATTACCAGAAACCTTTCATATAATATAACTGCTTGATTGAGCGAGTCATAGATTATGGGACATTAACAATAAAACAACTGCCGATCATTTCAGTTTTTATTGGAGCCAAATATTATGTCTCCTTCCTCCATTTTTTTTAATGAATTTTCAGCTTACTAAACAAAAAAATAACATTTATTCAAGAATCAAAGGCCAGTTAGACAGGAACCCAGTGTCCCCGCACTTAGCCAAGACCCAAAGAGCGTGAGCAAATGAATGGCAAGGAATCAGGAAGTGTCATCATTCTGGAACTTTGCCTAATCCGAGGAAGTGTCATCATTCTGGAACTTTGTCTAATCCGAAGGTGTCAGAATCTGATATGAAGATAACTGAAGCGTTTGATATCAGAGCATGAGAGAGTGTCAGGACGCCTGAATATCGAAATAGAGAAAAGAAAAGAGAATGCTTTTGGAAGCAAAATTGGAAGAATCCTGGAAAGTCAGTAGGTTCAGAATTATCTGAATTTAAGGAAAATGCTTAGAGAGAGAGAGAGAGAGAGAGAGAGAGAGAGAGAGAGAGAGAGAGAGAGAGAGAGAGAGAGATAAGTTAGACACTTGAGCCTAAAATTAATAATGAATAAACAATGAGATTATGTTTGATGAAAGTATGAGGGAATGCATAATGGAATATTTATGAGAAGCGAGTGACTAAGAGCAAGTTTTACAAAATGGTATTATGCTACAAATATGTATACAAAAATATCAGACAAACTCGATTAATCAGAAAATGGTATTTAAATTGCACCACCGATATCACGTCGTTAGTAGGTCGCCCAGATGCTTCCAATTCACACAGAGATCCTTTATTTAACAACACCTGAGTATTGTCATGAAACTTTAAAATATTGGTATATTTTTGATAGACGAAAATGGACTGAATTCAGTGTAAACAGTATCTCAATATGTTTCTTAGCTCGCGGCCGTTTTCCCTTCGGAGTGTGAACTTAAAGAATGGGAAATTTCAGTTTGCAATTTCACAAGAGATGAGATTGCATGCCTCACCCACTCTAATCCCAGCTGAAGCTTTTCCTCGGCGATAGGAAGGCTCGAGCTGGCTTATACCGCTTAGACTCAGATGGGCTTTTTTTTTTTATCTATTTATTTATTTCTATTTTGTACTTGGTCGTCAGTCACAGTCTTCCACAAAGGACCTTCAAACTCCGACGCAAGTGAACTCTCCCTCGGGAAGGTGAGCATTGACGATATCGGGGTCTCTCCCGTTTCGGACGTATTCCGGACAGAAATTGGACGTGGCCTTCCAAATATCGGATGTATCCTGTAAAGAATTGACGAATAATAATAATAACAATAATAATAATAATAATAATAATAATAATAATAATAATAATAATAATAATAATAATAATAATAATAATAATAATAATAACTAGAACAAGCTTAGAATTGCTGCGTTTTGATTGTCACCATTGTCCGGATCTTTCCAAGACATGACCCCCAAGGTGTTTCGGGGTCGTCATCAAGGACTAATAATTTCTTTGGGGTCATTATCTATATGATATTTACCGTCTTTGGTTTATGTTTTTACGGTCATCCCCAGGGGGGGCTTGTACTAAACACGCCGCAAAGGTGGATACGTACCGGGTTAAAACCCTTAGGGTGGGGGGGGTGGTCACTGTCCAGGAAAGATCCCATTTGGAGTCCCTTTCTTCACAATTAACTAGCCGCCAGCTCACAATTCAATACTTACCTTGCACCGAAAGCCACCCTTGATCCACCTCCTGAGGAAAACAAAGACAGCACGCAGAGGAACGATGAAGAAGACGGAGAACGACAGAGCAATACCGGTCAAGAAGAGCTTGTCGAAGCTCTCCTCTTCTTTCCAGACTTTCTGGTATTCGTCATAGATGGAGAAGCCCAGCAGAATCTGTGGCAACGAATAATTACTATTATTTTGCATATTCTAACGGTGCTGTTTTAATCACTCAAGCTCTGGAAATCAAAATACCAAGAGCTGCAGTGGCCAGGGAGCATTTAGGTTGTTCTCTGAACTACAGAAGGCTTAGCGATGAATGGCCACACAGTGTGGGAGCTCTCTCTCTCTCTCTCTCTCTCTCTCTTTCACACACACACACACACACACACACAGAAAGCTCATTAACATTTTAACCGAGGATTTTGGTGAGAAAGTAGTTTTTGTATTATTTACTCTTATATCCTGATCTGTTAGGGCAGGTAGATGTGTTAAGCACTCAAACTGGGTGGAGAATTAGCACATGCTAAAACAATGTCATTCATACCTAACTCTTTTTCATTTTCCTGCTCCCTCTCTGTCTTTGTCACTGACCTCTCTCTCTCTCTCTCTCTCTCTCTCTCTCTCTCTCTCTCTCTCTCTCTCTCTCTCTCTGCTGATTGATTTCTTGCCTTCAGCATCAACTATCGCATAACATTCACACGCAGCAGTAGCTTACAAAAGTGACACCTTGATCCTTTAGGATGCTCCTCTACTCATGCCAAGGGACTCTTCCCAGATCTGAGAGAGGCTGCGCTTCTGAAATGATTTTTGGTTGCATCCCACACCCTGCTTCCCTCCAAGTCCTATTAAACAAATAGCCAGTCGTTTTTGTACCAGTCTACATGACTTAATTGTTTGAGGAGATTTGCTGCGGTGGATTTCCACACTGATAAAACTTGTTTGCTCACCTGAGTTTGAGTTTCTGGATGAATTATGCCAGTTCTCTCATTTTCTATTATAGTTTTAGTACTGAACACTTGCGTGGTATTAACAGGAAATGGTCACTACAGAAATCAGCGATTATTCATCACAGTGGGACAAAATAAATAAATAAATAAATAGAATATCCAGAAAGTTAATGGTTGAAATAGTACCACAGTAACTGTTTATGCATTAGGCGCTGTACCTCTCGAGACTGGTACTGCCTGAGTGAGTATGCCACAAACGAGACAGTAAATTATATATCATGACGAGTTTAGTTCTCGACTACTCTTTCCCCTTTGCCTGTTCATGCCCCCTTTTAATTTTCTGATGCCCCTTAGGGAGCGTGCCCCCTACTTTAAGAAGAACTGTCTTGAGTAGTACCAGGAGAAGAAGCAAGACTCCATATTTCTCTTGCGCCTTTACCAGGTATGTCAAGCCGTGAGTTAGGAAAGAACTCTTCAAAAGGAGAGTGGACCTCATTATATTTCGGTAGCCGACGTCATGACCTAACAAACGTAGGGTTCTGAAAACTTATGTTTAGGGATTCTAGAGCAACAGAGCAACATTTCACCCATAGAAAACTTAGGCCATTGACTGTCAGACAATATAACTACTCGGAAAGCTGTCCAAATGCCATCGCTGGCTGGCATTATAGAAAGTGAACTAACTGGGAACAGGTGAAGTTAGAAATCAAATAAACTAGTCTAAGGTCAGTTGGTCCAAAAAGGGGAAAAAATTTGTAGCGTTGCTGTACTCCAGAAATTATGATTAGTAGAAATTATGTTTATTGCTGTACTTTGAAAATTGTGGTTACAAATAAGAATTTTATTTTGTAGCTGTTCTTAGGAATTCTATTTTGTAGCATTACTTTGGAAATTGTGAAAGTGAACTAACTGGGACCAGGTGAAGTTAGAAATCAAATAAACTAGTCTATGGTCAGTTGGTCCAAAAAGGGGAAAAAATTTGTAGCGTAGCTGTACTCTAGAAATTATGATTAGTAGAAATTATGTTTATCGCTGTACTTTGAAAATTGTGGTTACAAATAAGAATTTTATTTTGTAGCTGTGCTTATGAATTCTATTTTGTAGCTGTACTTTGGAAATTGTGAAAGGAGGCATAGCTATAAAATAATTTTGTCTTACCAAAAGAGACAGAGGCGTAAGTAATAACCAGGTGACTGCCCAGAAGTAATATAGTGGAGATGGTACCCAGACTCTAAGTTCGTCCTTGATGATTCCGAGGAATTTCTTGAAACCTGAAATTTTCAGAACAAGGAAACAATGAAGATTTGGTATAATCCTTCATTTGGGTTTCAGTGCTAAAGCGTAAATATTTCTTTACTGCATTACAATGATCATTTTATGCTGCAATCTTAAATTTTTTTTATCACCAAACAAAACAACAAAGGAAGAAAGCAAAACAAGAAATGAGTAAAATCAACAGCATCATGAAATAGGAATGATATATTTTGCCATATGTAATGCTTTCTTAGCGTCAACCTGAGTCCCAGAAACTAATAATTTGATGACATAGTGTCAATGGAACCGAGAATGCTGGATATGCAGAAGGACGGTATCAGATATATAATTGCTCCCGTAAATTATCTTCTTTCATCGCTGGACGCCATGATCTTGATAGAAATAAGACTCTATGGAAGTAATCGCCTCGTATAACCACATTATGACAGACTAAAGCCGATATGATATCATATCATCGACAATTTATTTAGGAAAACGTTTCTGTAGTCATTTCGTCCCTTTTCGATTAGGAAACATCCGTGTGCTTCGCAGTGTTTAATTTTTTTTGGTTTGTATGGTGTTTTGACGTTGCATGGAACCAGTGGTTATTCAGCAAGGGGACCAACGACTTTACGTGACTTCCGAACCACGTCGAGAGTGAACTTCTATCACGATAAATGCACATCTCTCACCTCTCAGTGGAATGACCAAGATCAGCAAAAAAGTAGCAGTAGGAAAAATAGACATTTCGTACCATTTAGAAAGCTAGCATTTCACAGAACACAAGCCATTTTCATTAAAAAATAAATTAACTAAAAATAACATTAATCTCTGGATAATCTAACTTTGACACGTAAACGCTCCACCACTACGTCAGTCTTTATGCAGATAAGCATTATTATTTTCAAGCATCTTAATTAGGCGACTAAGTCCTTTCTCAATACTCATATCTGGCCTGCAGAGTTTGTTCCTGAACGAGAGGTGAGAATCGGGGTAAGAAAAAGTCAAAGAAGTTGGACAAAGAGGTGGAAAGGACTATTCTTAAATAAAGTATATATATATATTATTATCTATATATATTATATCTATATGTATATATATAAATCCCGAAGGAACCCTACAAAGCTTGCAATATGTATTATAGCCTGAAGCAAGATTCATGAAACACACTATAACAATCATGGTAGCTTGCAGAACGACGGAAGCTTAGCCATGTTATCTCCGATGTTTAGTTTTACTTTAGAGCGGGGGCTATGGGGGAGGGGGCGGAGCGTGTCAAGCAGCTAGGTCAGGGCACGGCGCCCTAAGTGAGGTTAGGAAGGTCAGCCGGACATGGCATTATAGGAAGAGTTAGGTTTGCTTTCGTCTGCGAAATATGTTCCTGTCATCCTAGACCAGTGGTTCTCAACCTGGTGGGGGTGCCAGCAATTTCCAGGGGAGGCGCGAGCCCTATGGAAAAAAGGAAAAATGGAAAAATTCTCTAATTATACTTGTATTCTCTTAACAAGGGTGAGGAACTAATATTCAGAAGTTTGTTAAAAAAAATGCAAATGTATCGCCTTATAACGTTACTTTCCTAGAGTCTACTACTCTAATTAGACTCGCTGGGCTTGCAATGTTTTGTAATTATTTCCCTCCCTCGAAACCCCTTCTCTCTCTCTCTCTCTCTCTCTCTCTATCTCTTCTCTCTCTCTCTCTCTTCTCTCTCTCTTTAAGTCTGGGAGGGAAATTTACTCTCAGATGCAATTGGGGGCGGGGAGGGAAGGACCGACTCTTAGAGGGGGCGTGGTCATATAAAGGTTGAGAACCACTGTCCTAGACTCATCCCTCCCGCACTCGTCCCTCTACGGAGTTCACTAGACCTACCGTAAACAAGTTCGCTAGACTTACCGTAAACATAGGCGACGATCACGACTTCTAGGAAGCCGAGGAGCAGGAGGGAGTGACTGCTACTGTAAACGTTCAGCATGTCGAAGATCTTCTTGCCCTCCGGCAGCGTCATCGGGATCCCGAGGAGAAACAGCACGAAGCAGAACGCCGCCATGACGGCGACGTAGCGCCGTCGTAAGATGTGGAACTCGTCGAACAGGGCCGTGGTCAACGCTTCCACCATCATGAGCTTATAGTGGTGGAAATCATATTAAGTACAAAAGTGATATTTGTGTTTTGAAAGGAATGGTGATATACAAATAATCAATTGATATTCTATTATGATTCATATTTATTTATTTATTACCATTTTAAGGGTAGACTAATAAATAAATACATGAGCCATACTATATATATATATATATATATATATATATATATATATATATATATATATATATATATAGATATATATACCACCGTACATACAAACGAGTTAGGTTCCGGCGTATGTTGAATTGGTCGCAAGTTAGTTATTGTACTTTTCATGCTTATTTAAGTACAGCATGATATAAGAGCAATACAGTACTATAGGCTCTTTCATCCTAAAACACAATACACTGTACGTACAGTACTGTATACTCAGAATAGTTCCGCAAAACAAAATTTGAACTTTTACGGGTGGCGAAAGGAAGCGCTTTGAGCACAATTATATATACTTCTATATAATATAATAATAATATTATATATATAGATATATAAAATATTATATTATTATATATATATATATATTATATATGACTGGTAAAAATGTTCCGTTGCAACAGAATTCCATCTAATAAAAGGAGCCCATAAAAACACCAAAATATAGAGAGAAAAGTACTATATTTCAGAGACTGCTGTCTCTCTCTTCAGGTATATGAATGAGAAAAGTTTACAGAAAAGGTGGTATTTATACCAAGAGATCCATCCACAGGTAAGCCAATTTAGGTCACCCCCGCTAATAATCTTCCTTTAATCTTCTAAAGCGTTGGTTGAATGAATAATTTGTCGATCACATATGAATCCCATGCTCCTTTTGAGATGCTCATTACTTGCCTCTCTTTTATTAAGGCCGATTCCATCATTTGACTCTTGTACCTGCAATTGCTGCTATAAATTATACGTGACAAATTCCAGTTTATTCTATGGTTATGTTCATTTATATGGTTGAAAATAGCTGGGTCCTGTTGTCCATACCTAACTGACCGTTTCATACATTCACTACTTTAACTATCACGACATTGCTATCAAGATAGGTGTAGCCAGCAACCTGTTCTTAAGAGCCTTACGAATTTGTTCCCCAGATTTCCTGGAAAAAGAATTTGAACTAATTCGTAAACAACTTTCGTCTTTAAAGTACCCTGACCATATAATTGAGAAAGCAATTCATAAAACAAACATAATTTTCTACCGACCCCCTCAAAACAAGACCAAAGAGACACCCAACAATAAAATAAAAATTCCTCACCTGGACAGGATTAAGACAGTGACTCAGACCCTCGGAAAATCTAACCCTTTTGCATTTACTTACCCAAACACCTTAGCCAAATCCCTGATTAACGTCCAACAAAAGACATTCCCCAAGGAAACAGGGGTTTATGAAATCCCATGCCAGGACTGTGACCAATCTTACATCGGATTTACAGGAAAATCACTTCCCCAGAGATTAATACAACACAAACGGTCAGTTAGGTATGGACAACAGAACTCAGCTATTTTCAACCATATAAATGAACATAACCATAGAATAAACTGGAATTTGTCACGTATAATTTATAGCAGCAATTGCCGGTACAAGAGTCAAATGATGGAATCGGCCTTAATAAAAGAGAGGCAGGTAATGAACATCTCAAAAGGAGCATGGGATTCAGATGTGATCGACAAGGTTTTCATTCAACCATTGCTTAAGAAGATTAAAGGAAGATTATCAGCGGGGGTGACCTAAATTGGCTTACCTGTGGATGGATCTCTTGGTATAAATACCACCTTTTCTGTAAACTTTTCTCATTCATATACCTGAAGAGAGAGACAGCAGTCTCTGAAATATAGTACTTTTCTCTCTATATTTTGGTGTTTTTATGGGCTCCTTTTATTAGATATATATATATATATATATATATATATATATATATATATATATATATATATATATATATATATATATATATATATATATATATATATATATATATAATATATAGTACATATACATATATATATATATATATATATATATATATATATATATATATATATATATATATATATATATATATATATATATATATATATATATATATATATATATATATACTATATATAGATATATCATATATATATATACATATATATATATATATATATATATATATATATATATATATATATATATTTATTTATTGTGAGAGTCCAAGGCATTAGCCATTTGGGCACAGAGATCATAAAAGGAGTAGGAACCTAGGTATTTACATACCCAAACCCAAGTACCTTTTATGACATTTGTGCCCGAATTGCTAATGCCCTGGACTCTCACTCAAAAGACCGGGGTTCGGATCTGTGGCGAGTCGTATATTTATTTCTGTGAAACACATTCCCATGTGTTCATTTCTATATATATATATATATATATATATATATATATATATATATATATATTGAGGAATAAACTAATTAAGAATATGCCGTCAAATTCAAACAATATTGTATACAGTATTCCTTGTAAAGAAGGTAATAAAATTTACATAGGTCAAACATCCAAAGCTCTAAAGGGGAGATGCTCCCAGCACAATGGTGTCATATTGTGGAACATTGGCTTAAGACAGGACTTACAATTAACTGGGATAATTACTCGTTAATCTGCATGGTCAAAGATCACCTTAAAAAGAAATCTGGTGTAATCCATCTTTATTGAAGCCACGTCAACAAGGAATTTAAATCTCCATCCTGGAATGTCCCTTGATCCTCTCTCCTTGTGTTAAGTACACAATTCGTCCTAAAAAGTGTTAATTACACAGCTACTTATAGAAGGGTTAATTATACAGCTGATCATGAAAAGGGCGATGCCCTCTGAAACCATTTAACACATCAAGCTCTTACATTCCTTAGATAATTATAAAAAACTGAAAATATTTGTCCATCAAATTTTGCAGCTAATTGCAAAACTTTAGTATAATTGGCTCTTAAATTCAATTGCTAAGTGAAGAACTTTAGCTCTGGTAACTTTTGAATCCAAAAGCTAATTATGAAGATTTGATGTACCAGCACCTCAAATCTTTATAAAATTCTTATAGAACTTCTCTTTAAACCTTTACTACCTTTATTCGTCAAATCCCACGTCTATAAATCAACCTACATGACTCTCAAATCGAGAACTAACTAATAGACCTAAATATACTTGTCTATCAAACCCCATAGACAATTATCAATATAATTCTTGGCTGGTAATCATATCCCAGTGAAATTTGTAAATACTTAATAATATTTGACTCTAAGTTCCACAGCTACTTAACAAATTTGGCTCCCGAAACATATTTCAAATCACAAAATCTTAACTAACCTGGGTATAGAATCTAAGGGGTAATTGCAAAGTCTAACTTTCCTGGGTACCAAATCCAAGAGCTACTCACAAAACCTTAACTTATCTGGCTCTCAAATCACCATAGTCGACGATGAAACTTGATATAATTTAATGTTAAATGTCATAACTAGTTATAAAAGCTTAGCTAGCCTGGTTCTGAAATCCCAGAGCTAGTTGCAAAGCCTAGATTTATCTGACTATCAAACCCTATAACTCATTGTGAAACTTGAACTAGTATGGATCTCACATTCAGAGCTAATTATAAAACCTTTTACCTGACCATCGAACCCTACAGCAGACTGCAAAACTTGAACCAACCTGGCTGTCAAATCCCAGAGCGAAAATCATGAAGAAGAAGAGCAGTGACCAAATCCCTCCAGATCCCATCCGGGAGACCACCGCAGGGAAGGTGACGAAGACGAGCTCAGGAGTGTTACCACTGACCATCAGGAACTCTTTAGACATGTAGTAGGAGATGCTGAAGACAACGTATGCGCAACCTATTGACGTTAGGGCCTCGAACAGGCACACGATGATGGTGTCTCTGCAACAGAGAGGCGTGGGTTACTTAGAATTTTCATGAGTCAATCTCAAATCACTGGAAGAGGGAAAGAATGATGCGAACTGAAATACCTGAATATCTGATTTCTTGCTAGCTATCTCTGGATGAGGGATCTCATTACTTTTATACACTACGTCAGAAAAATCTAAGAAAATTACAGTGCCTGGAGCAAGGTCTATAAAGCTTGCGTGGAGGGCATCGAATCTCCATATCGCTTCATAGTCACTTCCATCTAGGGTATAATGTAATTAATTTTTCTAAGCCCAAAGCTTAGGCTAATTATGTGTCAAAACATAGGATAGATATTTTAGGTTAACGTTCCAATAAGATTCACTATAGTAGATTCACATCACCGGTGCATCTGATGTCTAGGCCAGTCCCTTACGACGCTCCTAATTGGCTGTTGATAAGCCAATCACGGGGCTGGAAACTCTCAGTCTCTCTCGAGAGTTTACATAGGCAGGATGTATGTTCCACCTCTCCTGGGGGATACGTCTTTCAAATGCATCCGTCAGGAGAGGTGGAACATACATCCTCATTATATAAACTCTCGAGCGAGACTGAGAGTTTCCAGCCCTGTCATTGGCTTATCAACAGCCAATCAGGAGCGCCATAAGGGACTGGCCTAGGCATCAAATGCACGGCTGATGTGAATCTACTATAGTTCATGTTGTAAATAGTTGTGTCCCAATGATGAATTAAATGGCAAAATGAATTGTCATCACATTTAAGCACCATGTTAATCTAAGGAAATTCACTGCATCGGAGAAAAAGATGTATCACACTTCATTGGCTTCCATGGGCGCCTGCACATAGGGGCAAGAGGGGGGCACTTGCCCCCACCCCCTGAACTCCTTGAAAATATCTAAATATACATTATATTTATTACATTTAACTACAACACTTTTGTTTTCATTCCATTTTATAATATATTCTTTCAGTTTAAGTAAATTAAAGGTATTATGTGTTGTATAATATTTGTATACAGTATTTAACTGTGTTGTTCTTTCCAGAAATATACTTGAATTCAGGTAACCTATTAAAAATAAAGCCAATATAATATTGTATTTTACTTTATCACGCCTTGCTTCACTTCAATAATTGGCATTCCAGTTCCACTGCACACACACACACACGCGCACACACGCACACACACACACACACACATATATATATATATATATATATATATATATATATATATATATATATATATATTTATATATATGTGTGTGTGTGTGTGTAGTGTGTGTTGTGTGTATGTGTGTATATAGTCTCAGTAATGGGCGGCTACTTGGAAATCTTAGCTTGATGATGAATAATAGTGCCAAGACTAGGAAGAACATTCTTTAATATTACGAGCTTTCGAGGTTTAAAACCTCATCTTCAGGCTGAAAAAAATGACAAGGATGAGAAATCACTAAATCACTAGTTTGTATGTGATGTTCGTTTTATTTTATGTTTTTACTGAACCTTTTGATCAGACAATTCATTTTAATGTAATTTTTAGTGATTTCTCATCCTTGTCATTTTTTCAGCCTGAAGATGAGGTTTTAAACCTCGAAAGCTCGTAATATTAAAGAATGTTCTTCCTAGTCTTGGCACTATTATTCATCATCAAGCTATATATATATATATATATATATATATATATATATATATATATATATATATATATTATATATATATATATATATATATGATATATATTATTATATATATATAATTTGCCCCCTCTTTGAAAATTTGTTGCGGATGCCCATGTTAGCATCTCATATCTAGCTGCTTTCTTTAAAAAGTTAGTTAAATATATCTAAAGTCAGAAAATTCATTCTGGTATGGTTGGAAAGATATATGCTGATTCGAAAATCCAGAAAAGAAAATAATTTTAGAATCTTCCATGTTATGGACATGTAATTCAAGCAGGTTCATATCTGGGAGAACTAATAAATCTACCTGCACCCGATTTACCAGGAACGTAAAATGATTCATGAAAAAATAAGTATCTAAAGAACGTAACTGTAAAAAGTAAAGAAATGTAACAGGAGAATATAACACGATGACTCTCCCACCTGAGAATGTTCTGATCAATTTTGTTGTAAGAGGCTATCGTGGTAATGCCCCCATAGGCAACGCCCAGGGAGTAGATCACTTGTGTGGATGCATCGTTCCAAACACTAATCTCAGTTAGAAGGTAGTTCATGTCGAGTTGTAAGAAGGTGTCTGGCAGCGTGTAGGTCATACGATCTTCCGATTGGTCAGCGGCTGTGAGAGAATCAATAAAAAGACTATAATATGGCACTGCTGTCGAACAATCCAATACAGCCATTACCTTATTAAGCAAGTTACCAGAGAATAGAAGATTGACCACATATAATTTACACGTCTACAAGTGAGACCAGTGTAGTACTACTAATTACGCCACCTACAAACTATGTCTAAGGTCCTGTGGCTCAGCTGCAGGTAATGTTCACGAAAGACACAATAAAAGTAATGGAACTGAATCTAATTCAAACATACTCCAAGCCCAGATGCAAGCCATGATGACGTAAGGGCAGAACACAGTGAAGATCAAGACGTTCTTCGTACTCTTAATACCCCCCGCCAAGCACACAAAGACGAGTAACCACGCCACTCCCAAGGCCAAAACCATCTTGGATTGGATGCCGTTTGCTCCGAGCTCAACCTCATCGCCTATTGGTTGGTTTAGTACGATGTGTCTGTGGCAAAGATGAAAATTTGATAAAGGGTAGTATCAAAGGAAACCCTTGAGATGTGCTCAAATAACTGATCACTTACAATGAATGTATAGCAGATAAAAAAAAAAAAGTTAGACTAGCGCGATTACATGGTTTCGCTTTGCAGAAAGAATGGAAGATACTGGTGGAAAGAATGATAACTTCTATAACCTGCTTGAAAAATGGAAATCCTATTTTCTTTGGCTGTTATAACTAAAGAAATATTAATTTCCCTTTTACTCTAGTGTCTGTAATGTTATGCTTTCTCCCATATTCTCAACATGTAACTTAAAAGGAGTATCACATTTCTAAAGACTAGCGTGGCAAGTGTACCAAAATATGTATACGTGAAAGGCTCCTTCAGGAATTTTCTGATGATCTGGCTCTTTTATTATGCCATTTTTTTTTTTTGTCAAATTGCGTTTTTTTAAACGTTTTCTTGTGTTAGTGATAATACAACGGGTACTGATTGTCTAATACACTGATGTCTAGTCAGTTTCTCTGTTGGTCTGGTGGATCAAATTTAAGTGTTTATGTCACTTTATGTTTGGGGATGGCATATCTTCTGATCCTTTCTGTATTTCTAGCGTTGTTCGTCAATGTTCCGATCTCTCACCTACTTTTATTTTTTTTCCCTACGTCTTTGACAATAACCTCAAGGTCACCGCATCCTTTCATTGTCTATTCATCCCTCAAAATGTCTCCTTTATCCTTGCAAGCATATGATTGAAAGCAGATATGGTGGTAAAATGTCCATAAGATTTCTGTCTCGTTTTACTCCTTTAGTTTTTATATATATATATATATATATATATATATATATATATATACATATATATATATATCACGATATATATATATATATTTCATATATATGGATATATATAGATATATGATATATAATATATACATATACTAATATATATATATATATATATATATATATATATATTATTATACTATATTGAATTCATATATGTATAATATATATATATATATATATATATATCTTAAAAGCAAAGAGAACCAAGGATTCAGTCTAAGTAAGGACGACCTAATAATATTATGGGGGTCATATCCTGTCAAATACCCATTGTTCAATAATTAACCACAGCAGTGAACAGTGTTCATGTTAGTTAGTCAACTACTGTGATTTCAACGGACATAAGACATAAGACATAAGACATAGGACATAAGGATTTAAGACTATAGTGGATTCACATCAACCGTGCTTTTGGGGTCTAGGCCAGTTCCTTACGACGCTCCTGATTGGCTGTTGATAAGCCAATCACAGGGCTCGAAACTCTCAGTGTCTCTCGAGAGTTCACATGGGTAGGATCTATGTTCCAACCCCCCCTGAGGTATACGTCTTTCAGGTGAGGTGGAACACACAACCTACCCATGTGAACTCTCTCGAGAGACTGAGAGTTTCCAGCCATGTCATTGGCTTATCAACAGCCAATCAGGAGCGTCGTAAGGGACTGGTCTAGGCATCAAATGCACGGTTGATGTGAATCTAGTATAGTAACCTTGTTCAAAACTGATAGCAAAGAGACGAAGGGGACCTCCTCCTGGAACTACCTTTTTCAGGGAGAGAAGGGAAATTTCAAAAAAATGACTGTCTGTATGCACTGGGGGAATGAATGTGCAGTTTCTGTATCAAAAAGATTTAAAACAAGTTGGAAACTTACTCGAAATAATATCTGGAAGCTACCAGGCGCCCTCCAGGTTCCGCTGAGCAATCTGGAAGTGAATAATGAGCGACAGGATATAAGTGGGAAGTTCGTTTGCACTTAGAATTTGTCAATGTTTTGTCTAGCTCAATCTGAAACCAGAATGTAGAAACGATTATCCTCCCATCAATCATACTTCGATCTTTTTTCAACTGTTGTTCATCTATGCTTTATGGCTTTCTTTAGTTACCTATCTTTCTAAGTCTTATTTTTAATTTTATAATGTGATTATTCGTTTGTTTACTCACCATGTGTGATAATTTTCTGTTTTGTTTGTTTATTTGTGACTATTTATTTTTTGTGAAAAAAATTGAGTATGGATTCTGTATAATTATTTTATTTATTTATTTATTATTATTATTATTATTATTATTATTATTATTATTATTATTATTATTATTATTATTATTATTATTATTATTATTATTATTATTATTATTATTATTATTGCATTTAAGAAACGGGACACATTTGCAATTTACTCTCGCAGGCTGGTTCATCTATGTACTGTAGTATTTCTGTATCATTTTGTTTGCCAAAAATCTATCCCGAAGATACAGTTAATCTCTCAATACACAACCTAACCTTTCTTACTGTTAACCTAGACTGGACAGGAGAGGCTAACGAATTTGCCATGAACGCACACGTTCTCTGGGATCTTTGAGCACCTTGACACCTGGCTTTGTCACAAACCCACTCATTTTTAGTTTGTATATATTGGGGGAAAGTCGAGCATGTGCCCCCTGTGATAGAAAAGGGTAATGTAACACATAAGGTCATGTGTGCTACGGTTTGTATAATTCCTGTTGTAGTGGAACCAGCCGATTCATTTTTCAAGAATTTGTTTTTTTTTTTATCATAATTGATGTTACTATAAGTACAACTCCGAAGAAAAATTAATACTGTCGCGAAAATATAACAGCATTTGATATAAAAAACCAAAACAACCATAATAACTCCCAGGTAGCCCCTATTGACGGGGCTTATTTTAAAGCTTGAGTACTCTACTTAATTATTAACCACAAATACCGTCTACTGTCCGGGTGATAAAACGCTTAGGTAGTACTCAGTCCAGTTAATCAATCATCACAATTATTGACATACTATTTAGTCACGTTGTAATGCAAAATTCCCCTCACAATCAATCAGTCACCTTAAATAGCACTTACTAACAAAGCTGGTAATACTCAGTCACCAAAAGAATTAACTAATTGCGTATACGGTAATATCAAGCATTTGATTGGTCACTACAACTAGCCATTACCGATTGGGTACCTGTAACGCTCAAATACAGTACAATGCAGTCAACCAGTCACCGGAACTACCACATACTGACTTGGAACATTGCATAGCTAAAGTACTCTGTGCACTCATTCAGCCACTTACTCTGTGGCATGTACTGGTATTCACACGTGCCCCAGGGCTCCGGCTTCTTGAAGCTCAGTCCGGCTCCCAGGTAGAAGAGCGTCCAGGCCATCACTATATTGTAGTAGATCACGACAGCAAAGAGAATCAGGATCATTCCGTAGCCGACGCCTGTGGTGATTAGTAATTATTATTCATTATTCAGCTGTCAGTCATAATTAATTCATCAATTGTGTACTAGTTATATCAATTCCAAGTAAATGATTGGAAAGAAAGTTTCCTGGACCAAAGTCTCTGGAGAGAGAGAGAGGATCCTGAGGTGATGAAAAAGAGAGGCCATAATGGCAACGGGAATATGTGATGCTATAGGGTATAAGTTGACGTAAACCATGAGCAGTAATTCTCGACTGAGTTATAGTGATTACAGTGGCATCCTTATGCCATCCCTTGAGTAATATTGTGTACTACTTATTATCTTTATTGTCTCAGTCATGCCACACTTCACTCCTGGAATAACTATTCTCATTTATTTTTCATTCGTGTATCTGCCCTGCACAATCGGGTTATTAACTGATTAAAAACCTAATAATCTTAATTAATTATCATTTTCTATCATTAGTTTACTTTGCAGTTAGCGCCTATCTACTTGTCATCTATCATTATTAATCACTGCGCACCCTCACTGAAGCAAATGGCTATTGACTCGACTAACTAGCCTTCAAAATGCAGCTTCTCCCTTTATAAAAATAATTGAATATTAAGCAGGTGGGATAACTCTCAGATACAATTTGTCACTGGTATTTGATAGACTACGTGAACTAATTATTTATGTGAAATGGCCCAGGTTAGATGCAACAGAAACCAATAAATTTCTAGGCAGACTGAGTTTGTGGATGTTGTCGTGGAAGTAAACGTGGAGTCAGTGAGACAGAGACATGAGACTGTAAGGCTAAGTCAAAGGAAAGGAAGTAGGAAGACAAACTTAAAGGATTTTTCTGAATCCTAATGGTTCGGTTCAGGTACTTGCTTTTCCCGTCTACTGCCAAGGTCTGTCATTTTCTCTGTGCTTCTGTTTGTCTCGGTTCTCATAACCTTTCATTGTCTGAGAGGCAGATTTTTTCTTTCTTAATTGCTAACCCACACCTTCCCTCCCTTCCTCCCCTTTTTAAAATTGGCTTGGTTAATTTATTTTTTTAGGCCTAAGCGCAATTAAGACATTTGAAAGCTAGTTCAACTGGCCTCTACATAAAAAAAAGTTTTGGTTTCTTTATATCACATTTCACTTACCGGATAAAGCAGGACACAAGTAAGAAAACAACTGGGTTGGCGCCAAACTGACGTACTGTCCCAGGGCCAGTTCCAAGAAGTAGAGAGGCGCGCCGATACAGATCATAGCGATGAAATACGGGACCAGGAATGTTACTGGAAAGTAAAGTTTCAGAATGAGTGAAGAGTGATGATTTCAATTATTTGGTATTTTGTTTCAGGGGTTTGATAGTTACATTTTACAAAATACCAGAATACTATACCTTGGACAAATATTAGTTGCCAGTCAGGACACTGATAGGCAAACTTGGCCAAAGTTGTTGCAGAACACTATGAATATTATTTCACTATTGAAAATATATAATCTAGATCTGGAGGTTTGTACATACACTCTTGCTTTCACGTGCGTTGTTAACATTATCATCTCAAAAATATGATATAAATAGGACAAACACATCAGCACTGCCTTATCAACAACTGAAACAATCACCGACTAACCTAAGCAATTAAGATTAAATCCAAAATCAGAGACATTACGTCTATGACTGAGATCTCTACAGACATGTATGCAAAAACTATTACCCCTTAATGAGAAAATTAACTCTGCAAAACTAAAAACTGCAAGAAACCAAGTGAGAGCCGATAGAGGTCCTCTAGAAATGTGCATGGAAAAGGAATAAAAAGAAAATGGAAGATCATTGCAGCATAGGTACTGAAGCCTACAGACGTTTCCTAGGCTGAATAAGTAGCTTTTTAGAGCCAACGCAAATTCGTCTAACCATACATGGGTGAAACAAAATCTAATCCGGCTGATTACCAGAAAAAAAAAAAGCTGATCAGACATTACCTCCGCGATGTTTTGAACAAAGATATGGGAATCTCCAAAAGTCCCCTAGACCGACTGAGTAGCTGATAAGAGCCAACACAGACGACCACCAGTTCTTGAAGGTTCCTCTTTCAGGGAGTGGGGCTTTCAGCTTCTTCCTGAAGAGGCTCAGGCTGTCGTGAATTCTGAAAATAAAATTAAAGTGTATGAATCTTAAATGTAAGATTCCTTTTGTAGAAAATATAACCATCATGAATTCATCGACTATTACTGCTTATGGTGAGTGTTTGATTTATACCTTCCAAAACTTTTCTCCTTTGATTAAATAGGCTTTGTATAGTTACATATATATTTTTAAATATACACATTTAAAGTTCATTTGCCATTACAAGGGATTTCTCCAGAAATTTTGAAACTAATTATAATTCTTGAGAATCATACAGGGTGCTCATAAAGTCTCTTTACAATTTAGAAAATATATTACAAAAGCAAATGAACAGGCAAATATGTGGAAATAATTACAAAATTAGGAGTTGGTATTGAATTCTTTTTCCTTCTTTTACTAGACCTCTTTATGGACACCATTAGTTATACGAAATACATCAAGACAGTACTCGATATCTTGCCATGTTCGCTGTGGCAAAGCCTCATCAATGGTGGCAACTGCATCAGTGATCTTTTGCTTCAGATCAGTGATGTCCTGCATCTTCTTCGATACACGATATCTTTAACATAACCCCATAGCAAGAAGTCCAGGGGAGTGATATCTAGTGAACGAGGTGGCCAGGGAATTGGACCGTCCCTTCCAATCCACCGGTCTGGAAATGTTTGATGTATGAACCCACGAACATGCAGACCCCAATGTGGTGGTGCACCAACTTGCTGGAAAATGATGGTTGGTCGAAGGTCATTTAGTTGTGGTGCCACATATTCAGTTAAAAGGTCAAGGTAACCATCTGCAGTAATTGATGTCTCGTTGAAGAAAAATGGACCAATGACCCAATTGCACATGATCCCACACCACACATTCACCTTTGGACTATCTCGGTGAAGTTCCCTAGTCACATGGGGGGTGTTCTGATCCCAGATTCTTACATTATGTGTTTAGTTTCCCTGAAAGTTTGCCTCATCACTGAAACAAGCTCGGTTGAGGAACGTTCATCCCCAGAAATTCGTTCCCTGCAAGCTCTTTTCATCTTGTTTATCATTTGGCTGGTGTGCCTGTGTGAGTTTTTGTGCAGGAATTAGTGCACTGTTGAACGTGGTAGCTGTATGGCAGCTGTACAGATGGATTTTGTAGGAGAACGATTAAGGTTTGTGTTACACCATCGATGTCAGATGTTCTTGGTCGTCCACTCCTCCCTTTGCCAAACGCTGCCCCTGCCTTCGTACATTTATGTCAAAAAGTGATAAAAAGTAACATGCATTTTGGTGTAAAGTGACTTCAATTAATGAAAGGCTTTACAGGCATTCTTCCACATGGTTAGCACACGGTTTGGTCTCCTCAGACGGATCTAATGGGTATTATTGTCAAATTATAACACTGGCTAAGATAAATAGCTCAAATTTAAGACAGCAGACTATGTTAAACGCCCTACGTAACGTGAACCTATTTGGTTTTCATGACTTTGCAACAGTAAGTGAATCACATTCTTTTTAGCTAGGTTACCCATGGAACATTGGAAAACGTTTTCTCTTAAAACTTTCTGCAAGATGTTTTAGAATCTAAGTATGGGGAACTTACACATTATTATTATTATCTTGATAAGCAATTTTCTCATAACAGGACAACCATATTATGAGGAAGAATGTGAATAAAGAGATGATATAGACAAACCACAGATAAAACTAATTAATGTAATTTCTGTAATTCTGAAGCAGTATTACTTTATAACCGATGATACTGAGAGAGAGAGAGAGAGAGAGAGAGAGAGAGAGAGAGATGAGCGGAAGAGAAGAGAGAGACGAGAGAGAGAGAGAGAGAGAGAGAGAGAGAGAGAGAGAGAGAGAGAGAGAGAGAGAGAGAGAGAGAGAGATAATTAGAACCTTAGCGTGCATAATTTTTTTTAAGGGCAAAGTTTAACGGAACGCAAAACCTTATGTTCTTGTCTAGCCCAGGCTAGAAGGAGAGAAGAGGAGACATGTTAAAAGAAACAAAGAAGGGTGGGTGTAATTAAACATGAAGAAAGCAGTAGATATTTCAGCCTCTCGAAACTCAAAGGAAGGAACGTTACCTAAACCTAGACCGCAGCTTTTAGAATCGCCATTGTCGACTGATACTGAGTAAATGGGTTACATTTTTCTTTCTTTTACTTAGTTTTCTGTCCAAGATATTTTCCCATATTCATACCATCCTGAAACAAGTAAAGAAATGCGCAGAAATCTCTTCGGCGCAATCAAGTTTTCTGTACATTCTGTATAAGATCATCAACTATCAGTCTAACCGGCAGCTGAACTGATTGCAAGTTTGCAACTCTCCAGTTGTTCAGCAGATGCGGCAGAGTAAAGTAGGGTTCTATTGCCCCGGAAAGCGCTGCCAGATGCACGATTAATGACTAACTTTAACCTTAAATAAAATAAAAACTACTGAGGCTAGAGGGTTGCAATTTGGATGTTTGATGATTGGAGGGTGGATGATCAAAATACCAATTTGCATCCCTCTAGCCACAGTGGTGTATTTAGATCTGAGGGCGGACAGGCAAAGCCGGTAGAATATTTTTTCATTTACAGAAAACTGTAAAGGATGGTATTTGATATTGTTTTTTGTGCATGGAATGCGAAATTCTAAATGAAAATGTTATTGTGAAGTCTTTTCCACAATAACTGTATTTTTCACTGGTAATTCAAAAGATTATGGAAGAACGGGGTTTTTGATGATTATGCTGGCCCTATGCCAACACAAGCTCTTGCTCTTGGGTCACTCAGAAAAAGAGAAGTTGCCGTCTTCCCGCCGAGTTGTGAGTAGAGGTAGAAGTAGACCCATCTGCTTTATCACGACTAATTTGCATCTCTTGTTCGTCCGTGAAAATATAGGTGTGTTTATAAATTATGTTCACAAGGCCTATGTCTAACTGTAACAAATCAAACACGAGTATGCGAAGAAAATGTACATTAAAGAATGGTAAGCATATAAGTCTATATTCATCAAAATTAGTGTAAACACATTAATATAAAAAAAATAAATCTAAATGCCGCATGCGGCATTAGTTCTATATTTAACTAAACTTAAGCGGAAGTCCTTGTAGAGTATTTTTAAAATGCTTAAAAAATATTAACATCAACACGTAACAGTGTTCGCTGAATTAGTATTTTCCCGAAACTGTCAAAGTAAAGTCCTTGGGAATTCCCAGGTAACTTACCTCGACTAGTAAAGAACTGGATCTCATACGAGAACGTCAGTAAATTACGTGCGCGTGTTGCTTTGACACTTACGCTGTTGTAAGCATGCATTTTTTACTTTATTACACACTAGTTCTTGTAAATTCATGAAGCAAACTTCATGATTTGGATATAGGAAAACAGACTTTTGAGTACACAACAACCAGACTACCAACTAAGCTGTCCCCAGAACTAAATAATGTGAAGATATAGAAAGTTTTTTCGAGCGAGGGAGACAATAGGCATAACTGTTCAAAACGGTTAGTCTATGAAAAAAGATTAACTCGACACTAAAGAAAAATATGAACCGTAGTTGAAGAACAAACTGGGAGCGCCTGATAGCCCGGAACAGCGTAAATATGAAGTCGTTCAAAAATTAGCCCAGAGATAATGATGCCAATTGGGATATGATATAACTTCAGTAGGGTACATCGAATAGGCCTAATCTGATTAAGATTTCAGAATTGTTTTCCAACAGTCATTATTAGAACTTCCTTTTTGATGTAAATACGATTATAATTCCAAACACAGTCTATCAGTATTGTAATGGGGATAATTTAACTAACAATACAGTCTGTTAGAGGAAGGAGCGGCGCCTGTACTTGTGGCGAAGTCAAGGCAACGATCTTGTGTGAGTGAGTTCAGTTTTGCGTCTAATTTTAGCCACGTGGCGTTTTAAATCCAGCGGCGTGATCACCGTTTTTAGGGTCATTGTTCTCTAAGTTTAGAGTTATTTCCTCGGGTCCTGATATCGGTCTCCCGCAACCACTTTTTCTGGAACCTTTAAACATTTAGGACTTATGTACAAGATCGAAAGTTTGTCCGCGGGAGCCCACCTTGACACGTACTGCCATTAATATGATGTAGGGAGTTCATGAGGGCTTTTGTTTGAACATTCATAGATACAGTAAATTTACGAATGTATTTCTTGATATTTGCCAAGATCTTTTTAAAAACAAGAGAGAAATCAACGAGATTAGAATTTTTATGGCCATTTTCAAACCACCAACAGCTAAATGATAGTTTAATCGTCATCCTTGAGAGTTTTCATATGCATAGGTAATTGCAGGGGAAAATTTGCTTCAAGCCGCAAATGATTTAGCTTAGAAATACAGTCTGCCTCGTAACGAGAATACCTGAACATATGCGCGCATTCACACACACACACACACACACACACACACACACACACACACACACACATATATATAGATATATATATAGATATATTACTATATATATAATATAAATACTATATGTATATATATCGAGCTACAAATGTCCTTTAATATCTAATTCGCTCCTACCTCGGAATTAATATATTTTCATATATGTTTAACCGAAGGGGATTTTTTTTAGGCGATAATAATTATGAATTGCCGGCTGACGGGCACGAACCATCGACACCTTCAAATCCACGACGAAAGTAAAGCCATAACCCACCCCGCTACCCGCCGGGCATTCTATTATCCCCCCAAAAAATTCCCTTTCGGTTAAACATATATGAAAATATATTAATTCCGAGGTAGAGCGAATTAGATATTAAAGACATTTGTAGCTCGATATATGTATATGAATCACGGTAATGTGATATGACTTATATATACTATATATATATATATATATATATATATATATATATATATATATATATATATATATATATATATATATATATATATAAATATATATATGATTTTGATATTCAAGTCCTCTTATGCTAAGGTCACACATTCACGTATCAACGCACGCACGCCCACGTATGAGCGGAAATTGATAGTTGGCAAAAGCTTACGTCAGTAAACCGTAAATGTTCCGTAAAACATACGTAAAATCGTGGACGTACGGTGACTGGTCGTCCGGGCGCTAAGCTCCACCCACTGGAGCGCCGTAGCCCACTCCAGTTTTGAAATGTTCAAAACAGGTCGTGGGTGGTCACGCTAAATGTCACCTGACGTAGCTCCAGGCATTGCACGTGGGACCCACGGTGACTGTAACGGGGTAGGCGGCGCTAGGCTCATAGGCATTTTTCGCCGCCGCCGCGGTTTTCTTCTCGCCGCGAAGCACGTGGGCCTCCTTATTGCGCGGCAACCCTACGGAGAAACCGACTCGCACGTTTACAACCCTGTACGACGTGGAAACGCTGTATAAAAAAGGTCAGGTCAGCAGTGCCATATAAGACATACAAAACTATCTCAGTACAATAAATAATTTTAAATAAAGAAATTTTTTGTATTCACTTTGAAAGTACCAATCAAATATCAGAGTCTAGACATATGGAATGAAAAATTAACTCACGACAAAATTATATATGACCAAAAACTGCAAAAGACAAAAGCAAAATTTTTCAACACAAACTACAAAACTACATCTAAGACCAAAAAAGGAACTTTATTACTTGGTGCTCTCTCTCTCTCTCTCTCTCTCTCTCTCTCTCTCTCTCTCTCTCTCTCTCTTCCATCCTCGAGCTTCATCGAGAACTTATAGTGTATATATTTATATTTTAAATGTTAAGTGTCTTTTTAAGTATATATTTATATTTTATATGTCAAGTATTTTCTAAGTATCTTTATCATTGTGGTTATTTTATATCTGGTTCTCATTGAAGTCTCTCTCTCTCTCTCTCTCTCTCTCTCTCTCTCTCTCTCTCTCTCTCTCTGGCTATGAGGATGATTGCAGAGATCTACATCCAAAAATATGCAAAAACCTAAAAGAAGGAAAAGGATGTAAGTTCGACAAAAATGTATATGCACCCTGCCCCGTAGCCATGAAAAATAATCATATAAATAACCAATCAAGTAATAAAATCCAAAATAAGAAAGAAACAAATAAAGAGAGGAATGAAGAATATCAGGTAAAAGAAAAAAGCAAGCCATCAACGAGATATGCAGAGGTGTCAGCAAAAAATTTCAATGCATCAGCTCCAAGATTCTACTCAAGAGATAATAACTGTGTTTATTATGCAAGAGGATATTGCAGATATGGAGAAAATTGCAGATTCAGACACAAAATGAATAATTATGATGAAGGAAGAACAAATATTATGGAAAAGTTGGATTTTTTAATGTCAGAATTTCTGGAAATGAAAAAAAGAACAACATACCAGAACAGGAAAGAGACATGGGAAAATCCTTATTATTACCAATATTAAATGAAGGAGAAAACACGCAAACCATCATAGTGATGAATGCGCAGGGTTTAGTTACAAGTAACTCAAAAAGAAAAATAGAGTACTTAGAAGAACTAACCCAAATTGAAAAGAAAATAGATATAATGAATATAAGTGAAACCTGGTATTCCCAAGAGACTGGGAATGATGATCAAATAAAAGGGTTCCAAACGTATAGATCAGATAGAAAAAATAGGAATCAAGGGGGAACCGCAATATATGGGAAAGACAAAAAAACAAGGAAAAATATATGAGAAATATAGTAACTCAGAATGTGAACTAATAGCGGTAGAATTGAATCTGAAAAATTAATGAACATAGTAATATATAGACCTCCTAATACTAAAGAGTTTGACTTAATAATAGAAAAATTGGATGATATATGTAGAAATCACAAGGACTGGACTATTCTCCTATCTGGAGACTTCAACTTTCCTTTCGTAGACTGGAAAGAACGAATAGGAGATTGTGGATGTACTTTTACATATAAAAAAGAGAGTAATAGTAGTGCAGAAGATAAGAGGCAATTCGAAAAGCTATTAGATATGCTACTAGAATACAACATTCAACAAATAAATCACCTGCCAACAAGAAAGGAAATACTTTAGACTTAGTATTTGTGAACGAGATGAATTATGTTAAAGAAATAATAGTTTATAATGCGAGTATTTCAGACCATAATGTCATAGAATTAACAGTCCATTCCAAAGCAAGTGAAAACAGAGATAAGCAAGAAATGAAAAAGTGGGAAGGATATGGAAATACAACTTCTACAGTAAAAATATAAAATGTTCAGAAATAATGAAGAATTAAACAAAGATTGGGATAACATTTTCGTAAGTGATGACATAAAGGTAAAATACGGAGATATTATTAATAAAAAAATATTAGAGAAAATAGTGGATAAATATATACCGAAGAAGAAAAAGTAAACGTCAGTCATACATACCAAGAGACAGAAGGATCTTGTTCCAGAAAATCAGAAAGTGGAAAAAAAGGTCTTGCAAAAGAAAAAAATGCATGGAAAGTTATAGAACTAAAAAGTAAGATAGAAAATGCAGAACAAAAGATTATACAATCAAAAGAAAATGAAAAACGGGACTTGGAAGAAAAAACCCTATTAAATATGAAGCAAAATCCCAAACTATTATACTCATATGCGAAGAAGATGAATAAAAGAAGAATAGAAATAGGCCCTCTAAGAATGAAGGGAGATTAACGAATGAAAAAAAGGAAATTTGCAACATATTGGCAGAACGATATAAGAGAGAATTCACCCCTAGAATAGATAATGAAGATAATGATATAGAAGTAAGGGATGAAAATAGTGAATATTTAGCTGACATAGATATTAATGAAGCTGATATTGTGCAGGCTATTAATGAAATTAAAAATGGAGCTGCTGCAGGGCCTGATGGAGTGCCTGCTATTTTGTTAAAGAAAGTAGTTCATTCTATCGCAAAGCCACTTGCAATATTATTAAGACAAAGTGTAGATACAGGCAAGATTTATGATGAGCACAAATTAGCATATATTACCCCTACTTTCAAAAGTGGATCAAGACTAGAGGCAAGTAATTATAGGCCTGTGAGTCTAACATCACATATTATGAAAGTGTATGAAAGGGTAATGAAGAAAAATATTATGAAACATTTAATAAAAAATAATTTGTTTAATAAAGGACAACATGGTTTCGTACCCGGAAAAAGTACACAAACCCAACTGTTAGTCCACCGTGAGAACATATTCAAAAATATGAAAAGCGGAAATGAAACAGATGTGGTTTATCTAGACTTTGCAAAAGCTTTTGACAAAGTAGACCATAATATATTTGCGAAGAAAATTAGAAAACACAATATCGTGGATAAAGTAGGAAGATGGTTAAAAGAATTTTTACACAACAGAAAACAGATAGTTATTGCAAACGACGAGAAATCTGATGAAGCCAAGGTAATATCCGGTGTGCCGCAAGGTACGGTGTTAGCTGCAATACTGTTTGTTATTATGATTGAAGACATAGACAGTAATGTTAAGGATTCGGTAGTGAGTAGTTTCGCAGATGACACAAGAATAAGTAGAGAAATTACTTGTGATGAAGATAGGAACGCTCTACAAAGAGACCTTAACAAAGTATATGATTGGGCAGAGGTAAATAGGATGGTATTTAACTCTGATAAATTTGAATCAATAAATTATGGAGACAGAGAAAGAAAGCTATATGCATATAGGGGACCTAATAATGAGACAATCACAAATAAGGAAGCAGTTAAAGACCTTGGTGTGATGATGAATAGGAACATGTTATGCAACGATCAAATAGCAATTCTGTTGGCAAAATGTAAAGCAAAAATGGGAATGTTGTTACGGCACTTCAAAACAAGAAAAGCTGAACACATGATTATGCTTTATAAAACATATGTTCGTAGTCCACTTGAATATTGCAATATGATATGGTACCCACACTATCAAAAGGATATTGCACAAATAGAGAGTGTACAAAGGTCCTTTACAGCTAGAATAGAAGAAGTTAAAGACCTTGACTACAATCCTTAAAATTTTATAGTCTAGAAAGGAGAAGAGAACGCTACATGATAATTCAGGCATGGAAACAGATAGAAGGAATAGCAGAAAATATCATGGAACTAAAAATATCAGAAAGAGCAAGCAGAGGTAGATTAATAGTGCCCAAAACTATACCAGGAAAAATAAGGAAAGCACACAGGACATTAATCCACTACGCACCAGCATCGATAATGCAGCGTCTATTCAATGCGTTGCCAGCTCATCTGAGGAATATATCAGGAGTGAGCGTAGCTGTGTTTAAGAATGAGCTCGACAAATATCTAAACTGCATCCCAGACCATCCAAGATTGGAAGATGCAAAATATACCGGAAGATGTACTAGCAACTCTCTGGTAGACATTAGAGGTACCTCACACTGAGGGACCTGGGGCAACCCGAACAAGATGTAAGGTCTGTAAGGTGTAAGGTAAGGTGGGGAAGGTCTCTCTTCTCTCTCTCTCTCTCTCTCTCGTCTCCATCCTCGAGCTTCATCGAGAACTTTAGTGTATATTTTATATTTTAAAATGTTAAGTGTCTTTTCAAGTATTTATATTTTATATGTCAATATTTTCTAAAGTATCTTATCATTCTGGTTATTTTATATCAGGTTCTCATTGAAGTCTCTCTCTCTCTCTCTCTCTCTCTCTCTCTCTGCTTTTCTGTTATTTTCTATCTTTCAGTTCATTTCCTTTTCATTGTGTAGTTTTTAAGTTGAAATAGCTTCATATTTTAGTTAAAGTGCAATTGATGTGTGTTTTGGTGCACATCAAGTGCTCTAGGGTTAGTCTGGGGCTCTTGTAATGCATTTTTATTGTATTAGTTTTGTGTGGCTGCGAAGGAATCTCATTTCAACAGTTGTTAACTAAGTTCCTAAGGCTGCTATTTTGTTTAATCCATGATGATTTAGAACAGGGGCGAATACTTCTTGCTGTACGAAGTTGACAAGGGGAACTGTATGCTTTGTTTACGGGCCCTTTCGTACCCTACGGCCCCACAACGTTGCACGTATATTTCCGGCGCAATGTACGGTGCTGCCGTCAGCCCGTGTCCTCTTTACCAGCTGTTCAAGGTCATTTCACATACGTGGGCATACGCCGTCGGGATACGTGAATGTGTGACCCCAGCTTTAGTGACGAATCGCTTATCTAATGTGTTTATTCTGAAGTAGAGTGAATTTCACATTAAACGACATAACTTCGTCGTTTTAATGTTTTTACTACAATAAATGTCATCGTGGATGTAACAAAAAGTATATATTTATTTATATATATATATGTATGTATATATTATTTAATAGTCATATTAATTAATACACACGTAAGTACGGAAACGCCGTAGCCCTAATCTCATGCAACTCTTGGGTAAGTCCCAGCTAAGCTGGTATTTTCCTCGAGCTGAGGTTAAAGGTCGTTCAAGGTCCCTAACTGTCTCCAATAATTTTTGTGCGTGCCCCGATCACATAATGGGTACAGATATACTAACATCTTGAATAATTGTTCGTGTGGGTATCTATGGAATGAGACTGGGGCAGTATCAAGATGTTTAAGTCAGTATTAATTGTTTCGCGGTCATGTATATGTTTCTTTTTTATGATTCTCCACATTCATCCCACCCCATATATATATATATATAGTATATATATTATATCTATATATATATAATATATATATATATATATATGTGTGTGTGTGTGTGTGTGTGTGTGTGTGTGTGTGTGTACATACAAAGGTTGATCTCAGCTCCTAAATCTCAAGAAGAAAATACCAGCGTAGCTGGGACTTGGCCGAGGGTAGCATGAGACTAGGTTATGGCGTTTCTGTACTTCCGTGTGTATCAATTAATATGATTATGTACCTAAGAGAGATCTGATTTGTACGAAACAGTATACTAACCGATTATGATTTGTCGTGGGACGAATACAGATTAGGAAGAAAATAACAACTTTGCTTTTCACATCCTTTAACATACTGAGGTCTATGTGGTTTAGAACTTACATTTACGTGTTTGAAATTTATGAATCGTAAATTGTTTTACTCTTTTGTCATTAGCATTTCGAAACGATGGTCCGAAGTAAATAAAAAAGCAAGTGAGGTAGCG